>NW_015090989.1:1255070-1362388 GCF_001431845.1 Calidris pugnax | reverse complement strand
GAAGAGAACTGGGCACAGGGAAGCTGCAGGGCAGGGAGGAAGAGCATCGGGAAGTCTGTGCCCTGAACTGGGAGCATTGCCCAAGGAGGCCCATGGCTCACCTGGGCCTGCAAGTGGGATATCATGCCAGATTCAGAGATGCCTCATCTCCATGGCTATACCAATTGGAAGGGAAAGGGAAAGGGAAGGGAAGGGAAGGGAAGGGAAGGGAAGGGAAGGGAGAGTTTTCTTAAAAAGAATCCCTGTATGATTATGGCAGGACATAATAAGAAGTGTTGAAGAATCTGTCCTCTGACACTGATATAAAGTGAAAAGTACAGCAAGGGTTAAATTTCTTAAAGGCAATATTTTAAATTGTTTTTGCTCATAAACTAATTAAATTTACATGCAAATTATCACAAAATTCATTCTGCATTCTGCAACACACATGCGGTCTTTTTAATACATAACAATGAGGCTAAATCCTTGATTCAATCTTAATTAGAAAGCTATAGCTAATTCTTCTATAGTATTTTGTTTTCTGTACCTAGTGGGCAGAAAGTGGTATACTAATTAACACTGCAGTACTGTGAAAGATGATCAATTTATAGAAAAGGTCAATGAAGTGAGTTGAAGAAAAGATTAAGTAGTAACATCTTACATTTATGAAAAAACAAGCAAACTAAGATCTGGCAAAAGATGGAGAATTCCACCAGGACAAAATATTTGCATTTACGTGCTACATAGATTTTTGTCTGGAGTGGGTCAGTTGGCATTTTTCTCTCCTGAACTGGTAAAATATTATGTTCATAGATCATCTGTGTGGATTCTGACTAACATACTCAACAGGGACAAAAGTTTATGTTTATAGTAAGGCTTGCTGGCAAAACAAATTAATATGTTACTTTTTCTTTAAAGACTGAATTCCAGATTTTTGTTAAAGCACAGGAGAAATCTGTTAGAGGGACTCAAACATGGGTCTGTAGTGATTTGTCTCCCTGAACTTGTGAGAAGCCAGGAAGAGGAGTAATATGAAATATGATTAAAGGTAAAGTACAATAACAGATCTACTTTATTAGCCTTTGTTCCTGCTATAACTAATCCTCTTTTTTTTTCAGTGCCACTTTCTTGAGATTGATTATGTAAGAGCAATAATAAAGATTTGTGAATTTTTGCAAGGAATCAGGCATATGTCATATTTGAATAAAGAATATAGGAAGATACTGATTTTTTTTCTTTTTTTCAAAAAGGCGTTTTTTATCTTATCTCATTTGCAACTGTGCAGGTAACAATTTGACCATCATGATTCAAATTTATGAAGTATTGCAAAAATAAAATTTCAATGGTGCCACTTTTAGAGTGCTCTTTTGGGCTCCCTTCCTCACACTTTTTGATGGAGTGGAATATTTTATTTTATTTTTTACACGTATTGTTTATGTGTAATCTAAACTTTATCTAACACCACCATTACCCCACACTCATCCCCTCCCCCACACTTCCCAAACTGGGCATGTAAACATACTTACCAAATTTAGGACAGTGTTATCCAGATATAGCAGCATTTTATAAACATTTCCAAGTTATGGAGAAAATGCTTCTCTTTAGTTACAAGAAAAAGGTATACATATTATTTGGGGGAAAATTCATTTGTCACAGTGCTAATGACACACAGAGTAGAAAACTGAACATTGTGCTAAAAAGAATTTAGTCTGTAAGATGGTCACTAATGAATTTTTTTAAGAAGCAGTTATTGGTCTGATCATTCCTAATTTTTTGATTGATAAAGACAGAAAATTATTTTTTACTAATAAAATAATAAATGAGAAAGAAATAGCAATACAGAGGAGGGACAGAAATTTAAATGAGATAATCTGGAATACTCTGCACACCAGAGTAAGAGAAAAGGGATATTGTTCTAGCTAAAATCAAGGTCATATACCGGATTATTAATGACCAGAAATGCTTCTACAACTAGAGGACACATTTGATGAATTAGCCTAGCACACCTATTGAGAGCTGTCATATTGCCATTAGAAGAACAAGAATAATCTTAGGTACTTATCAAAGTCACATGGCAAATCTGATGCTATCACTTCACGTACTTTATTTGGCATACTAAACTCAAAAAAGAAGTTCTCTCGTGTTAAATCAGATTCAGTAAAACAGATCCAAAGAAGAACTGTTAGAATCTGTCTAGACTGGGCAACCTCACAGTACTTCCTAAATCTGGAGGAAGCAGGAGTAATGGAGGTCAGCTTGCATATTCTTCAAACAAGCCTGGAGTCAAGGTTAAGATTTGTAGCTTGTAAAGTTTGAGAAGCAGAACATATTGTTTCAAAATTTGGGCTGCCGCAATTAGGCTATCCAGCTTCTGCTTGGCTTGGAGCTCAGGCAGGACAGGCTCATGTCTGATTCTGAGCTGAACTTGCTCATGCACTGCTAGTCCCCAAATTTACAAGATAAGCTTCACTCATGATAGGAATATACAAGCTTTTCAGATAGACAAATAGCAAGTATTCTTGTTAGCAGATGACTGTTCATTTGTGCATGTAAATATGGATATTCACACAGAGAGCAGCCATATGTGTAATATATTTCTGTGCTTCTGTGATGGATCACATTTTTAACACGTGGAGTTTCTTTAGATCAGGAAAAAGCAAATGTGTTTGCAAAGCTTATGTAGACATAATTATTTTTGCATGCTCCTTTTTAGTTCAAACCTATCCCCATACCCCAAATATTATTTACTGATCTTGCTTTGTTTAAATGCATAATGTTTACAGATGAAACAGAATTTTCAAAACTGAACAGAAAGAATTATTTTTTTCTTTAATATCAATATTCTAAATTAATTCTGTGTGCATCTGTATTTGGGTATTTGTGTACATGACCTGTACTTATGTTAAGAACAGTTGTAAATATATGGGTTAGGGAGTATATACCCAAAATGTATGTTTCAGGTAAAAAGAACAGTAACTGCTTTTACCACTGTCTTTCTAACATTTTCTTAATTGTTTTTCTTCTGGGTATATTTACTGCTTTTAGCCATTTTTCTTTATTCTGAAAAATATGGGTTTCTAAATTGCAGTGTCTAGAGAAAAAAACACCACAAACAAACAAACCAAAACAAAACGTTCTGAATTGCATTGAGTGGACTGAATTATCCTAAGTTTTTGCTGTCTTATGATTGCTTAGAAAAGTAAATCTAAAAATTATAATTTTTCTTGTTGAAGGCTGACATACAGCCTGCAAATTGCAAAGAAGCCTGGATGTTATTCCAGGGATGCATCACGCCCTATCAAGGCCAAGAAGTAGTTCTGTACCTGCACGAGAGGAAAGAGAAAGGATTATCCTTTACCCCACTGAAACCATTCATGGTTCCTTGAGCAAACAGTTTATGTTCCCAAAGGTCTCCCTGAAGCAAGGGAAACCTCACATTATTTTACTGGTGCCTTCCAGAGAGTTCTCCCGTCATGTTTTTCAAACAAAAGGCCCAACAGTTGGAAGAAGGATACAGTGGACTCTGCAGAATGCAGGTAAAATCAATCTGTATTTAAAAGTATTTGTTATATTGTCTGTTTGGGTCTTTGGGGCCAAGGAAAATAGTGACAAAAAAGCAATCATTTTCAGATGGACTATCCAAACATGCCATTTGTAATCCCTGAAGTTTAATTTTAGTTTGGGAACTAGTATCCATTTTTCCTCATTAAGTATTCATACTGGAAATGTAGGTTCCTTTAGGTAGAATGATGGTTTGGTAATGCAAAAAAATGGATATATGTGAATAATTGTTATAGGAAATTGTATAGTAACCTCTTAAAAGTTAAAGATTAAGAACTCACTCTGACTTTTGTGACTTTGAGCCTCGTTTATGACTGGCAGACATTATTATTACTACTTTTCTTAGAAGAGTAATTTCCACTTCAATTTTTGCTTGCTAGATTTGTGGTTAGAGAGCAATTATTATTATTATTATTGCCTAAAATGAACATAATTCAGACAGTGCTGTTGAGCTGCAGAACTTTAATCTAAGTATTAATTATGCTTTCAATCTCTCCCATCCCCCAGTCATTTAATGATGTATCTCTCCTAGAAAGAATATGCACCTAACAAAATCAAACATGAATTTTCTGAAATTTTTCAATGAGATCTATCGCAAAGGAGAGATTTGAAAGGAAATAATGGTACATTTGGAAGATATCCATTGACAAATTTGAAATTTCAGAAGAGCTCATTGGGATCCAGCAAATTTTCAGGCATATCAAAGTAGTGGACTCCAAGTCTATCTTTTAGAGATTTTTTGGAGGTGTTCTTCACTCATAATATTCTTACTAGTAGTGATGTTGCTCAGTGTGGTCACAACATCAGCCTACCACATTCAGATGACTTATCCCCACAATCAGAAACTATAATCTAGTATTCTCTATCTTCCCTCAGGAAACGAAACTTCTTTTTCCTTCATCTGATGCATCACAAGAGCCAGCAGAATAAACTGTCTTTGTCTCCTCCCAAGGTTTCTGAGCAGCCCAATTTAGAAAAATAGTGCAACTTTGAATAGAAAACCAAGGAATAGGAAAGCTTGGGAATACTAGGGAACTAAACTATGGAAACATTAAAATTTTAGGGTGTTTGAGGGAATTGTCTCTTGCCTCTTCATCTTTCAGTTGTTTTCTTATATCTTGTTCCCAATTGCACATTCATCTTGTGTGAACGTTTGAAAACTGAATGTTCAGAAGAAAAGGATTTTTAAAGTAAGCATTAAGGTTGTGATTGATATCAGCATGCATAAACTATCTGAAATAATTATATATGAAAGAAGAAAAAAACGAAATAACTCAAAATCCATATTTTGAGACTGAATACAAAGCTGCACAGCAACTGTAAGAAAAGTGCTTTCCAAACACATGGCAGTGCACAAAATTATTTTTCCCTGTGTCCCAGAAGGCTACTGACAAGAAACAACAGACATCCGTTTCCAATAATCAAAGAACTTCTACAAAACCTAAAGGACAGTGGGACTTTTCAAAGAGAAGTAAATGAGGAAGAGTCTTTAGAGGGAAGTGAGTTCTAAGGAAATGCAGGCAGACATTATGGCAGATTCAACATATTTTGTAAAGTTTGCTAGGAAAAAATACTTTAATTCTCTCTGAAGGAACAGGTTTAAATATAGGCAAAGTTTTCTCAACCCTCCTTTAATGTAGATACCTAGAGTTCGGTGCAAATTATCTGTGATTTTGTGGGTTTTTTGAGGTTTTTTTTGATGGGATGGGTAATTCTTTTAAAAACAAACTCATATTAGCTGACTGTAAAAGAGATCACTGTGTAATTTGCTTATACAATCTGAATGCTGTAAAATATTGTATTTTGTTTTTTTGGGGGGGAGGAGGAATTAGGAAGATGTGTGTTATAGCAGTGTTTTTTTGCATCATAAGAAGTGAACTGGAAGGGCCCAGAAATATCCAGAACTAAGTTGGTTGTCATTGGAAAAATCTCAGAAGCTGTCTGTAGATATAGAGGAAATTCCCTTTGTGAGCAAGCCATCTGGCGGGTCATGCTGAGTTATGCCAAAAAGCTGAAGCAATCAGAGCACAGTGGGGGGAGAACTTATAAGCATGGGAGTTAAAGCTGGCTTTATGTTCATAGCACTTGACTAGCACAATCTACTGAGAGAGCTGGGTCCCTACACCACTATCACTCTGGAGATAGACTATATAGGCCACTGTCAGAGAATGGAAAGACACTGTGGTCTCTGTTTTCTTAGTAAACTACTCTAAAAATAATATAATGGCTCTAATCTAAGGTTATCCACTGTCTTTTCAAAGAATAAAAAGAATAATCAATCTCTTAGCAACCAAGCAGACTAGCTGGCTGTTAACCTGAGGTGGGGCACAGTATCTGAGCAGTGAAGCCCTACTGCTTACTGACAGAGGTCCTTTGACTGGTGGTAAGCTCTGGAGGTTCCAGGTGATAGGGTACAAAAAGGAACAGGATTGGGCTGTGCAGCTCCAGGTCTGTCAGATAAAGCAAGGCAGTACACAGAATTTCTTTTGTGTGTGTATGTGTGTGCATGTATGTGCACATTCTGGCTATTTTTGCCTTTGGTATGTGAAAAGTGAGAGTCATCCAGACTTGAGCCAAACATACATTTGTATTTTCTAATGTATTTCCCAAGGAAAGAAACTCACACACTCACTCTATTAGCTTTGTCTTAGGAGTTGAATGCATCAGCCAGTTCCTACTGAATCTGGTGACATAAATCTCCAGTACCTTAAGTTCTAGAAGTTCTGTGGGAATATGTGACCAGATAGAGGAGAGCCACTGACACAAGGAAAATCAGCAGTATGGGCTACTAAGCAAACTTCAAACAGAGAGAGAGAGAGTGTACCTTGGGAAACCAGGCACATAAAAACGTGCTGCTCATAGAACCGCCTTTGTACCTTCTCACTGAATTAATTACTCCAAAGAAAGAAGCAAACAAAAGGGGTTGCAAGTCAGAAAAAGGAGAAGGAATTCTGAATCTAGTTTATTCACACATAAAAGAAGGGAAGGAATAGTTAATATTTTGATAGTCTGCCCTGCTCAAGCCTGCATGATTAAAACAAAAACTAGAGGGTAAGTAAAATGTGCTGCTCACAGCTCAGTCTAATATAGAGTTATGCTAGATTAGAGCATGAAAGAAAAATGTTCATGCCCTAATGATAATGTTGGAAGATGCCAGGAATATCTGCAGTAATTAAAACTTTGAAATGTATTTGAAAATCAAACACCAGTGTCTTTTGAAATCTTACAATTTGGAAGGGCAGTTCCACCACAGTGACCATATCAGCAGACATGCTGGAAATTACCGCCTTCTGCTTACCCGGAACTATATTTAGCCTTGAGTGTATTAGTCTTTGATCTGGAATATCTTATTTTGCTGCCAATTTTTACAGCATGTTGTGAAGTCTGGCTGGCTTTCTGGCCTTCAGAAGAAAGGAGGGAAAGGACATGAAAACAGATATCAACCTCACCATGAAAAAAAAGTTAAATTACATGATCAGTTTTTAAGTTTATGAGTAATTGCAATATCCAGGCATCATGGTGGATAAAATCAAAATCACAACAGCAAACATTTGTTGAGAAACAAGAAAAGTCAGTCTTTATGCAAAGCTGCCACTGGATCATTTGCATACTGTAAATACATAATGTATATGAACCTGGTGAGGCATTTAAACAAGATTAAAAAAAAACATTCTAGGACTTTAGTAAATTAAATAGAAATTAAAAACCCATTTTAACTGATGTGAGAGATGTAAGTGGGCTTTTAGGTAACTAAAGTTAAGATACTGTCTTTCAGACAATTTATGAATGATAGTTCTGTTTGGTCTAGAGATAGAAACTTTAAAAGAGAGATCACGGGTCAAGTAGAGAAATGAAACAGGAGCTATAAAACATCAGTCATAAGAAGGATTGGCCATCTCTCTTTAATTTTTTGGGTCTGCCTTTACGTACTATATATCTGTCTTTACTGGTGTCCAGATTGAAGAGCTGAAAGGTACTATTTACTGTTAATGTGTTTCTGTGATGCATGGGCCAATGCTACTGACCAAAGGATTTATCTATTAACAAGAAGATCAAAAGACTGACACACTGAAAAAAAACAATAGCTTTTATTTGAAAAATGGATTTTGTTTTAGTCCCTGAAACAGCCTAGGACTGATCCTGTCTGGATTTATACTCCAAAAATCTGGAGACACTAATTCCTCAGATACTGTCACCTGATTATAGATTCATTGTCTCTAAATAGATAGTGAGGTCTTAGGCATAAAGTTACACTGTTTCAATAAGTTTAGCTATTCCAAGTTTAGTTAATTAAGGGATGTCTGCCCACATGTTCACTAGTTTCTATTTAGTAAAACATACTCAAGACTCAAGCTGGTTCACAAACTTCATTGCATAATAGGGAAGAGATACTGCTGTAGAAATAGTTTGTGTATGTTTACATATGCCATGTTTATGTAAGAGATATTTCAGCTGTGTTGTCTGAGCACTTCTTTGGTTGAGGTTTTTTTGCACTTAGAAGTTTCTAGAATGACAAAAAGGGGGAGGTGCTCATATAATATAGTCTAACTTGATCTTCTGTATTGTTCTGCTCTAGGGATGACGGACTTCTGAAAAGTCAGTTCTAAAAGAATTGAGTTTTTCATGCTTTTTGCCACCCAATTATTTCTTTAAGTGTTCTAATGTTGGATCGTTATTTATTAATATCATTATTATCATTATCATCACCATCCCTGATAACTTTCATTCAGTTTTGCAGTATCCTTAAGGAGTCCCTATTCAGGATCTGAAACCCAATTTGAGAGTCCTGTACAAAATGAAAACACAGGTCCTCTCCCAAAGAATTCTCAGTGAGAGAAGAAAATGAGGTAAAATGTATAGAGAGGTTCAATTAGAGTGATTTCACATAACAGTAAGTTTATTAAGACTAATTCAGGGCTGCAAAAAATTAGTTTTGCTTTCTTTCCCTCTTTTGTATTATTGGCTTGACTTTTGCTGGCAGTCTTTTCTTCTAGTTTATAGTCCACTTCCCTAGGCTATATCCTCTCAGCAGTTTCTAGTAAAACAAAATTCCAATCTGCAGAATATTTCTGCATAAATGTTTCAAGTCATCTATATAACTGTCTGACTTTCTAAGACAGAGCTTACCTAAGTCTTATCTACTGAAAAGTGCATATATTGGATGGGTTTTGCCCACAAGCTTCTCTAGTGTGGATTGTAATTCAATTAGCATGAATACAAGAAAAACTGTGACACCAAGAATAGCTTATTTTTCCTGGGTTAACTTTTCAGTGAAAAAAGCCCCAGCACTGACATGTGAGCAACACTGTAAGACCCTTAATCACTTTTTTTATTATTTGATCCATATGCCTGTTGATTTCTGTGGAGTTAACAGGAAAGGAATATGCTTTATTCACATTAAGCAAGGTAATGTGGCTTTGTGATTGTAATTCTACTCACTATGAAAAAAAAAGAAGAAAAAAACTACTCAGCAATTTCATTAGTAATTTCCATATCCACCTGTCCCCAACAGACAGTGAATTTAGCAACCAATAGGTTTGCAGCATTTTATATAGATGCTCTTCAGCCTGTCTTCCTTCTTACCTCTTTCTTTTTTGCTCATTTTTGTTGCTGACGTTTCTGCTCTTAGTTTCACTGCCATTGACAACATTTTCAATATGTGCTACTTGAGGATCTTACTATTCAGGTTCATTTCCACAATCATTACCAACCTAATCTCTCTCTCTCTTTTTTTTTTTCCCTAAAGTGCTCCTTCCATTCAGTTCCTAGACTCTGTTCTGTAGTCTCCGGCTTGAAAAATGGAGAAAGAGCCTAGCTAATGTTTAAATAGTAATTCAGCAGTACTTAACCCACTGAAGTGTACACATATTACCACTGCATCTATAATATCTTCCCCATGATTCCCCAAGAGAAATTCAAGTCTCCTCACTGAGGTTCAGATCCAAGCAGAGATGTTACTAAGCTGAAAGCAAGCAAGAGCCTCTCAGAAAATAATGAAGACTACGTTAGGACAATGTTGCCTTCGATACTTACTTGCCTATCAGACAGATTAAACTTTAAGTCATCACCAGTACTCATTAGGATACATACAATTTCAGGGCAGTGATTCCCTTCCCTCAGCCCATACTCTCCCATAGTGTTGTTTTGTGTCAGCTGTGCCTGGCATGAACAGACTACGGGCAATCAAGTTTGCCCAGCACAGAGATGGGAATTCAGTGCTTCCCTGCTCTACAGTAGCCAGTTCTGCCATTAGATTCCATCTGGTCTCTGCTTTCCAGTATAAAGAATTTCTGGAAACAGCATAATGTTAGATCAGTGGAAAATTTGCTGCTTTTAATACTTGCTGGGTTACTGTAGGTGATTTAGAGGACTCTCCGTGTGTTATTATGAAGCAGCTCTGTGGCTGGTCTCCACACCAAGAAAAAGAAAAAGCATATGATGTCTCTTCCAGACATTCACCGTTAGATCATAGGATTGAAAATAGTGTGAAATTGTATCAGCAATGAAGAGATGTTAAGAGAAGTAGATACCCAGAAAAGTATGCATATATATATACTATTCTATCCAGTAAAAACAACAAACATAAGAATAGGTAAAGTAATATTCAGAATTGTTAAAAAAAATAATGCTTCTCTTTCCAGTTTCATCTTTACAACATTTGAAAAGAGGAAGAAAGAAGAAAACAAAGAAACACACAAGATATTACAAAGAATCTAAACTGTGATACATTTGGTCAGGCAGCCAACCAACCATTGTCACAGCTGTTGGCAGAAAACAGAGGTTTCTTTTTTCACAGTTTTAAAAGAGAAATTTAAGTCACCTGCAAAACCTCCAGTCACCTACTGCACTCAGTCATCTGGAGTACACAAGCTAGTTTACCTGCTGTCACTGTTGTCATAATTAGTTTCAGTTCATTGCCATGACGTAAACATGAATGAGATTTATGTCATTCATAGAAGTTACTAATAAAAATGAGTGGGATCCAGTGTGCTTATCTTAACTGAAAAAAATTATATGTTAGGCATCAGACTGTTAGGGAACATGGGAAATAATCCAATCTTTCTAAAGTAAGCAGCTCTACTGTTAGTAGAGCCAAATACAAAGCTCTGAGTAGATCAGAGATATTCAGCACACTTAATTTGCTTCAAAATTTGCTTCTCTCCCCTGAGTTGGGTTGAACTTTTTTGGATCTTCTCTTCCCTTTTTTGTATTCAATAATTTACCTCCTTCTTCCTTCCACAGTATTACCACATCCCCCCAGTATTGTGAAGAGCATAGGATGAACAGATCAGGGCACATTCAAAGCTTTCCATGAGCCGAAGTTGAAAGTCATTGCAGATTTTGCTCTGACCTTCAGGGATAGAGCTGGCGATTGCCAAAGGCACTCATAAAATCTGAAACCTAATTTTAGACCAAGGTGGGAGTGTTCTGCCACAACAAAACTCAGGATGGAGGTGAATGCATGGTCCCAACTGTTTCTTCCTCTCATCATTCTTGTGGGGAGGTATGAGAAACTACTGGTGACCTTACAAGAGGGATGGAGAGAGCACGAGGAATGAACGAATGAAGAAGGAGAGGACAGATAAAGAATCCATCTGGTCTCTGCTTTCCAGTATAAAGAATTTCTGGAAACAGCATAATGTTAGATCAGTGGAAAATTTGCTGCTTTTAATACTTGCTGGGTTACTGTAGGTGATTTAGAGGACTCTCCGTGTGTTATTATGAAGCAGCTCTGTGGCTGGTCTCCACACCAAGAAAAAGAAAAAGCATATGATGTCTCTTCCAGACATTCACCGTTAGATCATAGGATTGAAAATAGTGTGAAATTGTATCAGCAATGAAGAGATGTTAAGAGAAGTAGATACCCAGAAAAGTATGCATATATATATACTATTCTATCCAGTAAAAACAACAAACATAAGAATAGGTAAAGTAATATTCAGAATTGTTAAAAAAAATAATGCTTCTCTTTCCAGTTTCATCTTTACAACATTTGAAAAGAGGAAGAAAGAAGAAAACAAAGAAACACACAAGATATTACAAAGAATCTAAACTGTGATACATTTGGTCAGGCAGCCAACCAACCATTGTCACAGCTGTTGGCAGAAAACAGAGGTTTCTTTTTTCACAGTTTTAAAAGAGAAATTTAAGTCACCTGCAAAACCTCCAGTCACCTACTGCACTCAGTCATCTGGAGTACACAAGCTAGTTTACCTGCTGTCACTGTTGTCATAATTAGTTTCAGTTCATTGCCATGACGTAAACATGAATGAGATTTATGTCATTCATAGAAGTTACTAATAAAAATGAGTGGGATCCAGTGTGCTTATCTTAACTGAAAAAAATTATATGTTAGGCATCAGACTGTTAGGGAACATGGGAAATAATCCAATCTTTCTAAAGTAAGCAGCTCTACTGTTAGTAGAGCCAAATACAAAGCTCTGAGTAGATCAGAGATATTCAGCACACTTAATTTGCTTCAAAATTTGCTTCTCTCCCCTGAGTTGGGTTGAACTTTTTTGGATCTTCTCTTCCCTTTTTTGTATTCAATAATTTACCTCCTTCTTCCTTCCACAGTATTACCACATCCCCCCAGTATTGTGAAGAGCATAGGATGAACAGATCAGGGCACATTCAAAGCTTTCCATGAGCCGAAGTTGAAAGTCATTGCAGATTTTGCTCTGACCTTCAGGGATAGAGCTGGCGATTGCCAAAGGCACTCATAAAATCTGAAACCTAATTTTAGACCAAGGTGGGAGTGTTCTGCCACAACAAAACTCAGGATGGAGGTGAATGCATGGTCCCAACTGTTTCTTCCTCTCATCATTCTTGTGGGGAGGTATGAGAAACTACTGGTGACCTTACAAGAGGGATGGAGAGAGCACGAGGAATGAACGAATGAAGAAGGAGAGGACAGATAAAGAAGCTCTAGCTGCTTCCTTTTTTTTTTTTTTTGATTTTCACCCTTGAAAGGAAAGCCAAAAGACATTATTTCACCACCGCAGCTGTGGACAGTAGCCCTACTACAGGAGACAATGGGGAAAGGATCAGTGCAAGCTACTGTGTCCTTTCTTCTGCCAGTTCCCATTCTCCCACAGGTTTTCCTTTCTCCACCAGTTTTCCTTCCCCAACTCCACCCCTGTAGGTGCTGCATTTGGCATCCAAGGCAGAGTAAGTTCAATTCCCTGGTGCAAGAGACAATGGTCAGTACTACATGCTCGCCTTATCAGCCTATATTGTTAACATTAGGAAGCTCCTAAATATCAAAGAAACCTACAGGGAGTGCTGGCAAGGTCTAGCTTGCTTATCTTTCTTCCAACTAAATGCAACCAAAGGATATGGGTCAGTCCTTTTTCAAAGACCTGTAAGAGCAGTTTCCTATTCTATCTATTCCTACCTCCTGCCCTACTCCTCACCTGAAACTTAAACACCCATATGAAATGGCTGTAAGTCCTTGGAGGAGGAAACGTGAAGTTCAGGCTGCCACTTTTATGATACATGTCACTGGACAGAAAGCAAAAAGTAAGCAGCCTGAATCTCACTGCAGAGCTGTAGTTTCAAATTGTATGCCCCAGAATGTGAAAGCTTCTGATAAACAACTTGAACTATCCTGGAAGGAGGATAGAAGCTGACAGAAGGTTGGTAGATGCACTATAACATGGGTTTCCAACCTCTCAGCATCAAATGCCATGCCTTGTGTTAAAAGAATTTGGCAATTTCTTTTTCCTGTATTTCTCATATTCTTGATGTTTACCTGTTATTTGAGAATTAAATGCAGGAAATCCCTTTCCTCCCTACCTCCTCCCCTCACAGTTTACGCTGGCATCTTCAATCAGCTTCCTGGGAACTGGCTATAAGTAGGCTGTGATAAGGAAAGGTTGGAAATGGGAGTGGGAATTAAAGGCATATAATTACCAAAAAATTTCTACTAAAACATCTACTTTTGTGTTAGCAGCAGTCAAAAATTATTCAGGGTGAAAAGGACCTATAAATCAACTCTTTCATTTGATTGCTTGCTCATATCACTAGATCATTACACACACACACACGCTCCCCAAGTAGTATCTTTCCCCAGCATGACTAACTTTTCAAGCTTCTGTGAAGATTTGGAAGTACTTCTTGTCGATCTGTGTCTGGATTATAGTGCATTTCTAGCCCAGAAATCATTTCCTGTATCAAAACAGGTGATAGGTGATATAGATGGTTATCCAACGAGCATTCAGGGATACTGTGTTTTGGCATTTATCCTTCCAGGCAATGAAAGAATCAAGTGGATTGGGCTGTTACCCAGGGTCCAAATTCATTATCTGGCAGGCCTTATGAGGACTGCATATTACGTACTGAATATTGCTGAAGATTCTGGATCTTTGAGATTTTTCTGTACCTACAAATCAGAGAGTAATTTTGCCTCCTGATTAAGGTTTTCTTTTTAATTATTAAAATAGAATTTTCATGAGTGTTTCCATAGGTGCGTATTCATTTTATGTAATAGACTTAAAAGTGAATTAGTTCTTATGCAAGATGTATCGCAGCAGAAGTTATGAAAAAATGAGAAGCAACACAAATAGCCTAAGTACTCAGATCTCTACTTAATTTGGCTGGAATACATGTATGGAGGTAATATGAGATACTTTAACAGAAGTACATACTGCAGAAAGAAGATGACAGTGCTGTACGAAGTAATGCTTGGTTTTTGATATGGTGGTTTTGTAGTAACACCAGTTTAACTAGATTAGTAGCATCACTGTCTATGATGATTTTCTTATTACTCTATTTTTTATTCTTCTTAATCATTTACAAAATAAGCAAGAAAAAGATTCACAATAGAAATCTTTGTTACTAAAGATAAGGAATTCATTTAAATGCATATTGGGAGATATTAGATGATGAGCTTCTGAGTTAATATGATATATTCCCCTCAGCACCACTACTACTCTCAGATGGCTATGATCAAAAGCATAAAAGAGGTTGTGTGAAAGGCTGAATGGTGAGGGAATTGTACTTATCAAGGTGATGTTGGATGCCTGAGCAAAGTATTCATTCAAAGCCCCAATCTCAGTTACCATCTCCTACAGGACAAAACACCTTTAACAGCAGCCAATTCTCCGAAGTCTAAAGAAGTGTCATTCACATTAATTATGGTGTTTTCAGCTTGATATATCAATCTGTGTTATAACCCATTTCTCAAGCAAGACTTACTGAGCAAGACTTTTCTAGTGAAGAAAGGTCATTGCTTTACTTCATTTCAGGGTTTGTAATCTCCTGCCTTTCATAATGCTGAAATAATTGCTCCCACTAGGATATTTTCCAGCTGTGCTCAGTTTATAATTTGTAATATTTTCCATTCTATAAGTCAACTACTGGTATATTTTTATGGCATTCTCCCAAGTGGATAATGATCCGAACCAATGTATTTATTTAGAGGATTGGCTAAACTTGATCAAAATTCAACTGCAAAATGTACAGAAAATATATTCTGTTTTCCTCACTTTTTAAATATATATTTCTGTTATTTCTGTTAGTCACAATGCTTAGAGTGTCTCTGGTTTTCTGTCCCATTGTTCATTAACCAGAGAGGAAAAAATGTTGCTTTCCAGCATGTACTAAGAATTTTACATATGGAAAGGTCAAGATACTGACTTCCATTGTCTCTTGATCACGGAGGCAGAAAGGTGAAGCTGAAGCAGTTTTAGAGTTTATAACAAAACATGACTACGCTACACTTCACGAGAAGAGCACAGGAAAGACTGAAGCTCTTCTGGTCTCAGCTGCTAACTGTTCGTATTTTCTTTTTTAATTTACTCAGTCCCAATTCTGACAAATGGATGTGCTTTCACTTAAAGAAGCTTGAGAGAACCATAGCACAGCTGTTAAATTACAAATAATTAATAAATTTGACTCTATTCACACAATGGATTGAGGCTAGAAATGTCAAATACATCTCTACATCAAATACTATTAATGTAAGGCATGACTATTGTCACTTAAAAAGTAGTTGCAGCTCTTAATCTTAAAAATTTGTAGTTAGGAAACATGAGTAAGTCATTAATTTCTGTGATGGTGTTGGCTAACTAGGAGACTGTCTTGTGAAGGGATTTTATTTGCCAAGGTGGTACCCTAAAGCAAACAGACTACAGTACCAGTTTTCTGCCAATGGGTTTTCATTTACCACAAAAGAGTTCACTCCCTGCAGGATGACACATACATTTAAATCTTAGAAAGCTTTCTACTCATGTCATGCCTTCAAATTTCCCGTCACATTTTACAGCCAGGAAATACCATAATGTTTCTAAAGAGATCCAGGCTGTCTTGGCTCTCCAATTGACATTTACCAGCAATACGGTCTTTTAGCTTGACTTGGATCCTTCTCATAGTCTAACATGTCAAGTCAAACAAGCACCGAAATTATAAAACACAGTCTCACAGGTGGTATTAGCAGGCATTATGCTTCCTGCCAGCTCAATACCCCAAGGATGAGGGCTTCTCCAGTTCTAGCAGGACTAAGAAGCACCTGAAAGAGAGCACATAGAAAGGCACAGTATTTTAAAACTAGACCAAGCTGCACCAGAAGAAACTTTATATTTAAACTAGAAAAATAATATCTTCATCAATGGCCAGATTCTCTCATATTTTGAAAGATGTAGTTCAAATTTCTCTTTCAAAACCAGATAAAAGCAAAAATACCATTGCTCTACAAATGTCAGAAAATTTTGGGAAAGGGAGTAATTGTTTAGTTTTTTTAAGTAAAAACTGGGATACTTCCAATAGCACATACAGATCACTTAAAGAAAACTCAGATTTCAAAACCCTTTATACAAACCTACCTAATGAATAGTCAGTGTCTATGGTAATAATTGGGATAAAGCAACTAATACAGCCTTGCCACATCTCTACAGCTTCCTGCTTCTGACTAGTTAATATCAGATGGTATTCGGTAGTAGTTGTTTAAACCCACCCAGTGATTGGTAGCTGTAGATGGAAGAAATTGCAATAAAAATCCAATTGTTGCCTTACAAGGCAGATAGTTGTTTGCTGCTTCCACTTACACTGAAGGGTTATTAAGGTACCTAAACTATACCCTACATGTACAGAAAATCTGATGTTTAGAATGAATGAGGACAGTTGTGTCTGAATTAAACACTTGTGGTGGAGTTTAAGCATATTACAACTTCTATTAAAGCAATGAGTTCATTGTCACTGATACCAAGTAAGAATAGCTTTTTTTTCAAAGAATTTTGTGAGGGTTTATGTTCTCTATTCTCATGTATATACATTATTTAATAAGAAATTGAGATAGAT
Organism: Calidris pugnax; assembly: GCF_001431845.1. Taxonomy (NCBI): domain Eukaryota; kingdom Metazoa; phylum Chordata; class Aves; order Charadriiformes; family Scolopacidae; genus Calidris; species Calidris pugnax. The sequence continues at coordinate 1,345,549 of NW_015090989.1, read as the reverse complement.
TTAATATTGTCAAACCCATACAAGGATTCTAGGGACATTCATAACCTAACAATTATTTTGTAGCTGGGTCTCATTTATCACTTTTAGTTGTGCAAGCCTGAGCCCTAACCATCCATGGTAGATAATGCTTCCGTGCAGCAAAATTCATTAACATTTCTATCTTTGCTAAATAAATAGACCACTTTTTCTTCTTCATACTCTTTTATAGGTTTATGGTTATCATCTGTCCTGTGCATATAACTGAATTTTGACAGATCACAAAAATCCCCAGGAGCAATTTCATCCATCTTATTAGGGTTGCATTTTGTGAAGTTTTCTATCTAGCAGACCTCAGAGGACAGTTTAAGAAACAAAGTAGTTAGGACTAGAGATTTACAGTTTGGTAGCAGTAAGGTAAATGCAGCAAGAGCTTAATCTATCTTAATAACACACTGGTTGTGATAGACTTCTGGGAACAGATTGACCACCTAAGAGAAGTTGGCAGTGATGGGAAGACCCCACCTTGTTAGCTTGGATGATGAGGTTATTCAGTGTGACACCCATAGGAAGGAGACCAGGCAAATCAACTCATTGGCAGAGGAGCTGTGAGTTGTGTTTTTATTTGCAACATCCATGGCAGTGTGATTGACAACCAGGAGTAATATTGAGTGGCGTCCCTGGGAGAATACTAGCAGCAATTACTCTCTATCAGTTGAATTCATTGTGGTCTCACAAAGTTCAGTGAGGGAAGGTGCCCAGTTTATATCCATTTACAGATGTATGAAGGAATCTAGTTAACATACTTCATTAAAATCCATTTATTGATTGTAGTATTTAACACAGATACCTACATAATGGCAAATATAGAAACAATGCTTTTTACTGATCTTAACAGAATATCACAATTCTGCAGTAAACAATTTATTGCACCCTTTAAACAAAATCACTCATTAAACAAGAAAACACCCCACCTTTCATTGTTCTAGCTTTTTCAGGTCTTAAAATTCATTCGCTTCTTATAATGGAGCACTCCAGACACTCTGCTGCATTGCATTTGCTGTGACCATTTGTATCTCTATAACATAGGTGCAATTTTCATGATATCAGGTGCACTCTTGTGTACTTTTATCATCATCAGTATGTTAGGCTCTCTTGGCAAACACACCTTTGATAAAATGGTGCTCTTATGGTCAAGAGCATGGAAATGAGACTTTGAAGCATAAACAAAATATTCCAATATTAATCTTGCTGATGTAGGTACTTATAGCATTGACTCCTACACCTATTACACAATTAAGGACTAGTCTCTTACAGCAATATCTGAATGGCGTAGAATAGTTCTTTGGATTAAGAAGAACTTCTGAACATTAGTGAAACATATGTGTCACCCAAATTAATCCATCATTACCAAAAGACTACAGGGAAAACACCCAACCTGTAGAAACTCAGAATGTGCAAACACAGCTTTAAGCAACTCCTAGGAATAATATAATTGTTTATTAAATGTATAAAACACTGTGTTTTGCCCCCACCTTCCTTCAGTGGATATCTGCTCATTGTACATCTTCATGTCTCACCTACCAATGCAGCAGATTCCTCTTCTTTTCCAGTTAGGTTTGGACACACCACCAAAATTTTCCCCTGAATTTCTTCCACAGAGTTTGGAATTCATCTCAATCCTAACACAGTAAAACTGATTTTACTTTCTTCCTAAGTGAATCATTCTTTCTTCTAACAATTCTTCTGGTCAAGGAGGTCTTAACTACAGCTCAAAACCTTCACCTCCTCTTCTGTCTTCTATATAATCTTATCTGTTCTTGTCATTAAGAAATCCTGCAAAACTTGTCTCATCTCCTCAAAAAACCCATCAACTACCCCATTAGCACTGATAAAACTTGTCATATCTTATCTCAATAGCTTGATCTAAATATCTTTTGATCTGAGAACAGAATTGTATTCAGTTTGCTTGTGAAATACCTAGATGTTGTGTAAGCTATTTGACTTTTGACTGCTGTGAAGAAGTGACATTACCTTCACTTTCTTGTCTAAATCACTCTCCAGTTAGACAATACCTTTTATGGCCTCAGATTCTTAACATGTTCCATTTAGTTAAGGCAATTGCCTCATCCAAGAATAAAAGCAGGGGCCTGACATTGGTATTTGACCACATAATATACATCTGTGATAAGATTTTTAAAAAAGATACACAAATTGAGTCGGCCCTTTGTCAGAAATGAATGCTTGTAATGACGGAGTATTCTTACTGGCTAGGAAATAGAATTGTGCCAAGCTCTCTTTTGTTATGGAAGCAGAAATACTGTCTATGATGCCTAGGTCTAGAAAGCATAAAAGCATTTGGATCCAGCTAAGTTATACTCACTGCTATATTGATGCAATTGCCTACCTTTAGGTCAATGTGGAAATGAGTTATAAATAGTTGATAGGTATGAATATGTCAACCAAAATCATGTTTGATAGCATCCATATGCATGCCTACAATGTTACAATCCGAGAATTTATAAAGAAAAACTGTAGATACTAGTGGTTAATTTAAAGTACTTTGTCCAACTACTGCTTTTTGGGTTGGTTTTTTGTTTGATTGGTTGTTTTTTGTTGTTTTTTGGTGGAGGGAGGCTTATGGCAGGAGTTCTCATGCAGATATAGTGGTATGGTTGCCAAAGCACCAAGCTTTCTAATATTATTCATAGTATCATGACAATATTGTTAAAAGTTAATTAATACTCTTAAAAAGTTAATTGAATATACAAATATTTATATATATGTATGGAATGTTTGGGAATGTTGTTGGTTTTAATCATAAATGACTGAGTCTGATTTTGTCTTTTCATGCAGTTTTCCCCTTCTAAGAATGCATCCTTCCAAGATAATTTCTTCAGAAAATCTAGGCTAACTTAGCTCATATTTTTCTTGCACCATTTATAATGCCTTTCTGAAGCAGGCTTTCCCATGAGTTGGATGATCACAAACCACAAATGATTCTGATGCCCAGATCCAGCCAAAACCCCATAAAGCAAATTTCATTCATAAACCTTTATGGAATGGCTCTGTTAACATAGGCAACTCATCTCCACTGCAGCAGTCAATAATAAAGCATTCTTCTTGATCTCCTGCTCTGATTAAATTACATTTTAACAAATCTTAAACTAGAATATCTCATATGAAACGAGTAAAGGGCACTATTATTTTTCTCTACATTGGTAACGGGCGTATAGTCTTACATTCTCAGCTGTTACTCCTGACTATGACAACAGATTAAAAAAACAGACATTTGCAAGATATGGCAAAACTACAGCACACCATAAATGTTAATAGCTTTATTCATTTCAGATCTGGAATGTGACAAAATGACTCATGCTGGAGAACAGACTTCCTGGATCACAATGTGAGGTAGGAAATGAAATTAGAGATGGTTAACAGAAAGCATTTCAGCTCAGCATCCTACACCCACTCTTGAAACATTTGTCCAAAATTTGTCCTTCTTCTGAGGTTTGAAAGAACTTGTATAATTTTTTCTTGCTGTTTCCCATTTTCTTAACTCCTCATTTTCACCTGGTGATGAAGGTCTGTCTGAATTACCCCTTCTGTTTCTCATAATAGTGGTTTTAGACTGAATGGAAGGAAGAGCAGTAGAAATCTGTCGTAAAGGTTTGATCTTGTGGAATTTCCTTCTCATATTTTGATTCAATAAGATTCTGGCTTGGGAAATGCTGCTCTCACAGATGCAATATGAATGTTAAACAGACACAAAGTAAGGGAGTTTTGCCATAGAAATAGATTGATCACCTCTGCTTGAATCTTATTTTATCTTATCTGCTAGTGTCATCTTATCATCTGATGGACTAAATGATAACACTTATTTTGTTATATGTCACTATAGACTTCTATGTATACTGATAATATGGAATAAAATAAAACTATATATTTATATAAATTAATAAAAAACTAAATTGAAATTTTTAATATTATCACAATGGTTTTTTACTGTTGTCATGATAAGAATCTTTTAACACTGGATTTTTTCATTCCAGTTTAGCATTTAAGGATAATTTGAAAGATAAAATGTCTCCATGGAGTAAAGAAAGTGAGTTTTCCTCTTTATTACTGGTAACTCAGACTGTTTTTTTGAATGTTAAAGATGCTTCACTGGACTCTTTTCATATGACAAAGTTTAGCTTTCATGTTTCTTTTCTTTTCATCACTGTCATTATTGAAGTATCTTCTAATATGTTAATATTCAAAAACAGATAACATGATCTTGGTTAAACTTTTCACTTCCAAAGGGTCATTTTCTCTACACACATGAAGCATGGAAAATCCCTTTGAAGTAATTTTAGGAGAAGGTTTGGCCACAGAGTTAATTATAGGAAAAAGCATTGTTATAGGAGGGATTTATAGCTAATCTCCAAAGGCTGAATCATTACTTTATTCATAGGGCATGTTTCTCAATAAAGGCATAAAAAGAAAATTTTCAAAGGCAAGCAACTGTATCATTCTCATAAGACACAGACAACTACAAAAGATATAGCAGATGAGAGTAAGTACCGCACCAGACAGACAGGATAATAAACACAATATAAAGGTCAGTTTGGCACTGAAAACCAATAGGGGAGCTTCTTCTGAATAAGTACAGAAGACAATCAAAATGAGGTCTCTCCAAGGGGTAAAAAAGCAGTATTCAATGAATCAGACTGACCTATTATTGAGAAGCAGAAACAGTGTCCACATTCTTTGTGGATCTACAAGTAGGAGGCATGGCTGGATTTTTTCAAGAAGTGTTTTATTGCTTACCTCAGTGCTTCATGAAATAAAAAGGATGTAATATAATGAGGCAGAATAAAAAATTTATGTATTTCCTTGGTTTTTATGAGATATATGTTTAAATATCTAGTGACTCTCAAAAATTTATGGAGGTAATTCTGGGTTACCCTGGGATATTGGATTTCCCACAAAATGGCAACTACTGTCCGTTGACGCAGACGATGACACACTCACCTCACAGTAGGCTGTGATGTCACACCGGCGACTTTATAAAAAAAAAACTTCCACTACCGTTTGCTTGATTCTCTCTATGTTGACTTAGAACAGACTCGTGATGGCAGATCCTAATATGGCAAGTACATTACATCAGTGTAGTGTGGAAGTTATGGACGTTGTAGCAGTTTTTCATGCCACTACTAGAAAGCAGTGAAGTTGAAGATTTTAAAGACCTTCCGATAAGCAGTGTGTCGTAAACGAACATATGTGCTCCCAGAAAAGGCAGTGGGAAGGATTTTAAATTGTGTGAATAACTAGTCAGTTCTACCTGCCCAGAAAAGAAAGAGAAAATATATTCTGTAACAACTAATCTCTGATTTATTTGAATACGATTCTTTTGAAGTATGTCAGCTTAATTGCTTAGCTAAAAGAAAGATACTTTGGATTTATCAATATGAAAGTCCTTTAACGTTAAAGTTTTCAACACAAGGAGCTGAAGGAAGTCATCTGGGCAGAGAGACATACACAATATTATATATACAAAAGAAGAATGACATCTCAGACTCTAGCATTTTTTCCACTGAATAAAACTGAGTTAACTTGGGTTAGAATATGAGTCATCCAGTGTCAAGGACAGATAAGAAAGCAGAACTTATGAAAACAAAGATAAGGATAAAGCAAGAGAATATATTCATATTCACAATTCATCATATTTAGAAGTGGTTTAAATCTTATTTTTATTGATTGCAACAGGATTTAAGACCATTGCTGTTTTCTTTTTTTAGTCAAATTTGGGATTAGCTCAGTGATAATCAGACTTGGTACAGCGGTATGCTGTATTACAGTGTGTCTGTGGTGACCATTAACAGCTCCATCATTAACAGTTCTATATCACTGTCTGTCAGAAAGTATATATTAAGAGTAGGAATCACCTTTAGCTGTTTGAAATTTAGGTGTCTAGATTAGTCAATCATTCAGGCTCTTTCTGTAGTCAATAAGCACTTTCAGAGGGTGATTCATCCCATGCTAATATAGGGGAGGATGAATCATCCCCCAAAGATGCCTCTTTCCCTCTTAAGAGCTCTACTTTTCCCACCAAGAAACAAAAATCAACCATGTAGCCTCTATTTCCAATTCTAATTAATAAATGCAGCTGAAATTTCAAACATTGGTTACTGCAAGAAACTCCTGCACACAGTCTATAGACTGAAAAGTATTCATGTAAATTTTCTGGCAAATATCAAATGACAAAGGTGTTAGGAAGGATTGTCGGCAGTTCCTTAACCAGTTGCAAACAGAAGAATATTTGTTCAACCAGACATGAAACTATAGTGCTATATCATTTTAAAAAATTACTGTCATTGATCGTTGCATAAAACAAAGCTGCAGCTTGTGCTTTCTTAGCTCTGTGACAGCATTTTTAATTGGGGTTTGGAAGGGATAGTGGCTGCTTGCCAGTGCTATATGCAATCATCCAGCTGTTCAGACAGTTAAAGACCTTAAGATGTAATAGCAAGGGAGCTGGCAGACACTCAGTCTGCCTGCTAGAGACCAGTGAGCATCCTAGCAAGCTATTTAAGACTTTATTTAATATGGCAGTCATTAACAGTCAGAGAAAAAAGGAAGAAGCACCGTGTAATCACAAGATTAAGGTGCTCCGCTATGCGTGCTGTTGCCTTCATCTAACAACACCTTTGACTTTTTAATTTCATTAAACTATTAAAAAGTCTGAAACTATAAATATCTATATGATATTGATAGCACAGGATGCTGTCAGCTGAATTTAATATTAAGAGGCAATTATTGCATTAACCAGCACTGGACCATCGAGCTTCCAGATGGAAAGTCTTTGCGCATCACACGCGGAACCTAGTGCTCTGGCTTCCGATGACTTGTTCCTCAATCAAAATGGTAACCTGAAAGATAATTTTCTTGGAAAAAGAAACCATTTAAGGAATGTGTTATGAAGATGTTGTACACAGTTATATCAAGACTAGTAAAAAGACCCATCACAACAATAGCAAACCATGGCTGTATTTCTTCCTGTCCCTGCAGCTCATATCCACGGACAAAATTATGTGCAACTTTAAATAGAAGAAAAACTATCTCATAAATATGCTTTTAGTGGAACAGGGTGGTTTGGGGTTTTTTTATCTGTTGATCACGCTTTGACCTGAATTGCTCACTGGCACTATCATTAATTTCAGTGGGCTTCATCTATACAAAGAAAGGTTGAACTGTACCTTGTATTGTCCTGTGAGTAATGGCATATAACTATCATTGTAGAAAGATCTTATTTTACTTTTTTTAATATACTGAAAGAGAAGTAATAGGTTTGCTTTTGTAAGGTCAGCAAGAAACAGAGTGACCATGGTTTCGGTACTCAATCACACATCAAATCATATAAAAGAGCTATTTTAAACTATTTTATGTTCATTTATACATTTTAGATTTATTGGATAACTTTTCATGTTTTATATTATGCTCATACCTAAGACCTTACGAACAGTCATGAGTCTGCTCTACTATAAGAAAATGTGGAATAATTAATAACAACAACATATATCCAGATATTTCATCTCTGAGGTCTTTATCTTTTCACACCATCCACCTCAACTAGGACTTCTTTCAGAACCCCAGTAATTTCAGCTGTGGCTTATTTGAGCATTACAGATCTGCTGCAGGGACAGCGATTACGTCCTTGGACATTTTTTCTAGCAGCAAGCACACCCTGCATTCTGATGAGCTGTCTGTGTTTATAGCCTACAAAAAAAAATAATAAAATCAGCTAAAATTATATGAGAAAAATAAAAATGAAGCTAGTTTAAAATACAATATAATTGAGTCAACATGCCAGTTAGCTTAGCAGGTGTTGGTTGACTTACTGTAAGAAAAGCTTTGAAAAACCAAATTCCTTCTCAGGTGGGAACTTGCCCCAGGAAGCAATTTTGAGAGGAATTTTAGCAATCTGACAGCACCACCTCCACTTTAGCTGAGTAACTAATGAGTACTAATTGGAAACTGATTGGTACTAATCGGGGAACTACCACCTATGACTCTTTGAGCAATAACACAAATAATTCAGTAGTATCCCAAGTCTGCAAGCATATCATTACGTGCTTCCTTGTGTTAACTCATTAGTAAGTAGGCTGCAAGGTCACACAATGGTAACATCATTCATCTTGTTTGCAAATAGTCAAACATCCTGTCAGTGCACAACAAATAACAAATAAATCATAATAATGGCCCATATCACCCCCAAGAGATATCTATAAGAAAACTTTTCTCTTAAACATTTTGCATCCCATGAAAATGGAGATCCATGTGAGGGCAGGAGTGTATGACTTGATGAGGATCCTGAAGCATTAAATCTCTTTTTTCTCCACTGTGAATTATTCTGGTGTTATCTGGAAAAAGTCAGACAGTTGAGGCTTAAATTATTTTTTTAATAGGACCCCTGTGGCCAAGGCCATTATAAAAAAACTATAACTTTAAATGGCCTTAACAATGCAGCTCCTGAATGAAAAGTTTAGAGAATAAATGCTTTGCCTGAGATGCCCTGGAGGGTCACTGGGGGAGGTCCCAGTTTCTCTGAAAAGATGCATTTAGGAGTGCCCCAAAACTCATGGGGTATAAGAGGTCATATTTGAATGGTTCCCATTCCTAGACTCCAGGATGGGAACCACTAATTTGGGGTGGGGGAAGGGGAAACAAATATAAACAAAGAAACAAAAACCTCACTAGTTTCAGAAAACCACAGAATTTCTTTTTCTTGTACAATTTTGATCACACTTTACACAGTGGAATGACCTAGGTCAGTATCACTTAACAGACACTTTAAGACAAAAGCTTAAATTAAGCCTTAGATACTGGTGCTCTTTCAATTAAGACAGCAATAGAAATATGTGGATTTGTTGTATAAACGTACCAGTAGACTTTCCTTCCCTTTGGTAGGAAGTGCAGCATGGTTCAGCTTTTGATGTGCAGATGCAGACATGCTACAGCTGAAAAAAAAAAATGAATTTCTAAGTATGAAAACCTGGTTTTAGATTCCTTGATCAAATAATAAATCTTCATTTCAGCAATCAGCTCATTTATTACATAATCCAAAATATACTAAGTGGGATTGTTTGGTTATATTCTAAAGCAACCAAACATGATGATGATCTGAGGAAGAATTTACTGATGTATAAAAACAAAGCAATGTATAGCAATGATACTTTTCTTCGGGGTTCTGTAGTACAAGATAAAGCAGAATCTGTTTTGAAAGCATGTTATATTAATACACTAAGATCTCAGAATGATATTCATAAAAGTCACATTGTGCTTTGTTAGGACCACACATAAAAAAGACATGTTGGCCAATCTCTTCAGAAGAGTCAGAATTGGAAGAGGGGAAACCTAAGAGGGGTCATTTTTTGTTTGGGAGAAAAGCTGATAACAAATAATTAGCAGAACTTTTCATTTTTGTAAAATTATAATCTTAATTCATAATGGGAGGACAGAACTGCACAGAATCACAGAATCACAGAACTGCAGCTCCGTTTGGCAAAAAGATTGAACAAATCCACCTGCAGGAAGAGCAGCAAAATTTATTCTGGACTGAGAAGGAGAAACCTCTATTACAAGTAGTGTCTTCTGCAGAACAAGAGTTTGCTAGTGATGGCAATCCACTTAGGAGCTTTTTCCTTTCTGTTTGGTCTCGTCTGGGAGCCTGATTCCCCCTCTGAAGAAACAGCAGGGAGTGGAATTTAGTCCATGGATATCTCCTTCCATAAGTCCACTCTGACAAGTCCTAAGAATGGGCTGGCTTTCTCCAGCTGTTTCACTTAGACTTGGTTTCTTTTCAGGTTTCACCCGTTGCTCCAGGGTACAATCTGAGAGCACACAGAGCCCAGTAGGAGTAAGGAGGAATCAAGTCAATCTTGCACAAAATGAATTCACAGGTGTATGCCTAGAACTGCAGAGGATGTCTTCCTTCCTTCCTTTTCCTTCCTTCCTTCCTTCCTTCCTTCCTTCCTTCCTTCCTTCCTTCCTTCCTTCCTTCCTTCCTTCCCTTCCTTCCCTCCTTCCCTCCTTCCCTCCTTCTTTCCTTTCCTCCTTCCTTCCTTCCCTCCTTCCCTCCTTCCTTCCTTCCTTCCTTCCTTCCTTCCTTCCTTCCTTCCTTCCTTCCTTCCCTCCTTCCCTTCAACAACTTTGTGTTACCGTACCTTTTTGTTCATGAAATCAAAGAAGGTATTTTGGCCAAATCCTAGTTTTACTATAAAAACATTACTTTTATCTATTTCTTTTTCAGTGTTTATTCTCTGGCACTTGAATAGTTAACACACCACTGTAGTTACAGGATCACTTTAAAACAACCTTTTTAGTTTTACGGCACTAAAGAGCAATTTCCCATTTGCTAAAATGTAGACCTAGTTCTGAGATGGACCCTCATGTTTTTATCTGCAGCAGTCTTGCTCCTTAAAAGCAAATATATTTTCTGAGCAGACACTGCCAATCAGGACCAATTGCCTTTTAGTTTTACAACAGTGACAAGGGATTTTTGGAATCTATGACTCATTTTACCCCAACCCAGTCAGGATTTTTCCAAGCTGTGCAATCCGTAGAATAATCCCAGCTGTGTCAAATCATACCCATCTGTTTGAAAATACATTAAAAAATACTCTAGACACACCATACCAGAAGATTTAAGCCAATAAATAAATAAATAAGTCTGAGCTCCCTTGACAAAAGTTTTCTCATATTGAAAGGAAAAATATTATGGATTATATCTACGGCCGATGCCCATTCTATAAAAGGAACGAGAAGCAGCATAGAAGAGCTTCAGTATACATTTACTTTTTTTTTTACTTTATATATTACATACAACTAGCTTGTTTAACACTTTTATTAACACATTATATAGAACATAAACTATAGTAGAGCATCTTCTGTGACACCAAAGCAAAACTCTTACAGAGCAATGCTTGAATTGCAATACAGGAAGAATTTATACACCAAGGTCCATGACAGCAATATGCAGGAACTGCTTGGGTAGCAGAGGGCCAAGAGCTCTTCAGTTTTCAGCTGTAAAATTTATTAAGTGCCTGAAATTCTGCTCTGAGCACTTCTAGAGAGGTTAGCTGTGTAAAATGTCCAGGAAACTCTCACTTGCTTGAGCCTGTAGGGACTATGAAACTCGGCATCCCCAAAATCCCTGAAAATTGCTTGCATCCACTGTCTATGTCACAATCTTTGCAGGATGTTCACAATGACCCAGACATTGTTCAGAGAGGCACTATGTAACTGTGGTGGTTTAGCAGCTGACAAAAGAAACACAGTAGTTCTACTTCCTTACTTTTGAAGTAAAATAATAATCCTTAATATTTACTGCCAAATCATTATCTTGCATTCATGTAACTTCTTCAGGTGCTAATAGGCAGTCTTTGTTAAATGATACTGGAACTAAAATACTTCTTTCTTTCCTGTAAACACTTAATAATAAATATTTCTTTCCATTTTATGTCCTTCCATTTATTTTTGTTATTATTACTATGCACTTGTTACCCTCCCAAAGGAATGAAATCTCTATATAATGAGAATGGTATGAAGATGACCCAGTGCTGCAGGCTGTTAATATTCCATTCCAAACTAATAGGACTATTACCAATTAGGTTAGCTGACCTGATGATGGTGTGAGTTGCTCTTGCCTAGGTGGTCCCCTCGAGCACTAGTTTTCTGAATGGCAGTGGACAATCTCATACCTCTCCTGCTAAAAACCTTATTAATAAGAGCACCTACTATAATAACTATTAAGACAATTAATAGATTGTCGTAGCTCCCAGCCCTGTCCTTATGTGATCAATCATGCATGAATGGCAAAAAAGTTACTTGGAGAGAAAAATAAATGAACATATTGGAGCAGGTAATTAAAAAGGATGCTTTGGTATTCTACTAATCCTGTTTAGCCGCTCCTGTTTTCCTTGCTTTCCAGCTACAGAATTACTAGACCCTATTTATAGAAGACAAGGAAGCATTAATTTATGATGGGGTGTGTGTCCATCAGTTAGTGTACAAACATGAAGAGTGCCAGGGCACAAGGCATAGCCATCAGGAATTTATAACAAAAGATGCTCTGTAACTGCCCTCGTCTGTGTGTTCATTTGCAATGTGAATTAAGAAGTTTTTTCAGGAGTCATGAAACACATTTAAATCTCATTATATGCCTCGACTAATTCGGGGGTATAACTATTTGTGAAAGAATAGAGTTGCTCATATCTTGGACTTTTTTTTTCAGCTATCCTTTTTAATCTGGGGCAACCGCAAGTAAATCCTAATTATTTTTTCTTTTAATTACTGTAAAAGGACCCTTTAAAATAGGCTTAGATGTGGGGGCACTACAGCCAAGTAAGCAGGACATTAAGACAGGGAGTCAGAAGACAAATCTCCAGTGAGCGTGTGTGCACCAGCTCAGGCTCAAGACATGCTAAACAGTCATGGGACTTTGATATTGAACTGCCTTGCGCTAAACCACCGGCAGAGGAGACAAGGTATTATGCACCTGGTCCTGCTGTTGGTCCTTTATTAAATCTAGCCCTTCATCTCTCAAAGCTTTTTTTTTTTTTTTCCTTTCTGTAAAACAGGTACTGTACTTATTTCTTTTGAGAAGTATCTTGAGAGCTTCTGGTGAAAGAAGTTGTGTAAAAGCTGAGTGAATTAAAATCGCTTCTTTGCATTTTTGTTCTCTGAAGAGAACATAAAGAAACTTTATCAGAAACATTTTGGAGGAGCTATCTTGTAGGATAAATGTAGGAAAAGCTAACATCATAGTAGTGAGTTGTCTGACTTCTAAAAGGTCTTGAAGATTTAAAAATAGCACACTACTAACAGTGGTTTCTCACCTTTCTCTTAAAGTGGCCTGGATACAAAAGAAAAGGGCAGAAAATACTACATTAAATTTTAGAAAAGATTCTCATAGTGATCTGAGAACTACTGATCAGCCAAATTAGTTGAATATATAATGTAGATGACAGGCAGTAAGTACATGGCTAAATGTGGTATCACTGAGAAAAATAAATATGAATTTTGTAGAGAGGAGTTTGGTCTTGCTCATCCTTTAACGAATCAATAATCAGTTGCTATTGTATAGTTGTGTTTCAAAAAGCTTTCCACAGCCCATCAAAGAAATCCAATCATTTTTTCTTTCTAAGACTCTCTCATGCACAAATAAATACTCAAAAATAGGAAAGAAAGGGTAGGAATAAATAGTCAGTTATGTCAATACAGGAAAATCACTCTTGGAGTCTCATAAAGATTCACACTAGGCCCTGTATTGTTACATACATGCATCAATTCACTGGAGAAAGACTGCGAACTGAAATGGCAAAGTTTGTTGATGATACTGAGGGCACACAGGGCTGCAAAAGTTCTTCGTACAACTTTCAATAAACTCTCAATACTGAGTTTCTGGATGTGTTAAGATTCAGTAGTATAGACGACTAAGTGCGAATAAAGTCAAAAAGGATGATAGCTATGTAAAAGATCATTTTGCATTTGCAGTGAGGTGTTCTAAACTGTCCATTATTTCTGAGGAAAGAGATTTCAGAAGGCTAGTAACTGGACTTGTGAAAATGTTAGTTCAGGAATCAACAATGGCGAAAAGAGAAAAGGGAATGTTTAGGAATTATTGGGAAAAAAATAGAGAACAAAACTGAAATGCAAAGTGGCACTTCATGCACATGGATCTTGAGTATTGTTGGCAATCCTGTCTCCCTGCCTCTGCAAGGACATAACAGAAAAAGTACAGAGAAGAGCATCAATTATGAAAAAAATTACAGAACAACTCCCAGAGAAAGGATTAGACAGACAAGGACTCTTCAGCCCAGAGAAAAGACACTGTAGGGAGGATTTGACAGAACTATAAATTCATGAGTGAAACTGAGAAGGTAGGGAGGGAACTGATTGTTGTTTCTCATAATTCAAGAATTAAGGGAATTCAGACGAAAAATTGCAGACCAAACAAACAAATGAGGATATGCAGATGAAACTAAAGAGTTCATTATCACATGAAGCTGTAGAGATATATACCAATAGCTTCAAAATGAGATTAGACAGATTGTGTAATGATAAAGTCATCATAAAAAAAATAAATAAAAATTAAATAAATAAAATCATTATTAAAAACAGAATCTAAACTCTTGCTTTGGATGTTCTCAAGCCAGGGATTGTTGGACCAGCATAAGGAGGAAGGTTGCTGTGTGTCTGCCCTGTTTCTTAGCGTCCCAGATAGAAATTGATTATTGATCATTGCTGGAGACACGCTGCTAGAGGATGCTGCTGGAGAATGCTGCAAAGTCGTATGAAGTTCCAAATCACTAATACCATTCTTATGTTCTTAGTATCACTATTATTTTTTCACTTGTCAGAAGCTGAATCCAAGCTCTCTGTCCTTTTTTTTTTCAGGTTAGCAATGACACACTGTAGCTGTCTGATGTGAAAAGGTAAGTTCTGAGCCTCAAAGGAAGTACAAGAATGTGCTGTTTGATCCCGGTAATGATATTAAATGCTCTTCATTTAAAGCCACAAGATAAATCTCACCAGAAAAGACCTATAATTTCTCCCTTGTAAGTTTGCTTTTAAGATCCGCTACAGTATTAAACATGCCATAGTTTATTCCAGTGCAAATGGTATTCTTCTAAACTGGAAATGAAGTCCTGAAAGTTATACATACTGAGTACAAAAAATTTATACTCTCCCTTTCTCTTTCCCATTTTCTGTTTCTGATGGTTAATTCTAAAACAGCTGGACTTTAAATTCATTACATGAATAGACACTACAGAGAAAGAATCATAATAATTTAAAGTAAATGATGTAAATAAAATGTTTATTTATTAGTAATGAGTTTTGCACATTTGTCATCACTGTTCCCCTGTTGTGGCTTAACCCTGGCCAGCAACCAGGACCATGCAGTCACTAACTTACCTGCACCCTCCCTGCCTCCCACCCAAAAAGAAGGTTGGGTAGAAGACGGGAAAAGGAGAAAAAAAACCCTGTGGGTTGAGATAAAGACAGTTTAATAGAAACAATAAGAGAAAATTAAAAAATAACCATAATGTTAATAATAATAATAATAATAATAATAATAATAATGACATAGGTCAGTCACTACTCGGTGAATTGGCATCGTCCCAAGCAGTGATCGAAGATCCCTGACCCCAGGCTAATTCCCATGCTGAGCATGACCTCAAAAGGGCAGAAAATACTACATTAAATTTTAGAAAAGATTCTCATAGTGATCTGAGAACTACTGATCAGCCAAATTAGTTGAATATATAATGTAGATGACAGGCAGTAAGTACATGGCTAAATGTGGTATCACTGAGAAAAATAAATATGAATTTTGTAGAGAGGAGTTTGGTCTTGCTCATCCTTTAACGAATCAATAATCAGTTGCTATTGTATAGTTGTGTTTCAAAAAGCTTTCCACAGCCCATCAAAGAAATCCAATCATTTTTTCTTTCTAAGACTCTCTCATGCACAAATAAATACTCAAAAATAGGAAAGAAAGGGTAGGAATAAATAGTCAGTTATGTCAATACAGGAAAATCACTCTTGGAGTCTCATAAAGATTCACACTAGGCCCTGTATTGTTACATACATGCATCAATTCACTGGAGAAAGACTGCGAACTGAAATGGCAAAGTTTGTTGATGATACTGAGGGCACACAGGGCTGCAAAAGTTCTTCGTACAACTTTCAATAAACTCTCAATACTGAGTTTCTGGATGTGTTAAGATTCAGTAGTATAGACGACTAAGTGCGAATAAAGTCAAAAAGGATGATAGCTATGTAAAAGATCATTTTGCATTTGCAGTGAGGTGTTCTAAACTGTCCATTATTTCTGAGGAAAGAGATTTCAGAAGGCTAGTAACTGGACTTGTGAAAATGTTAGTTCAGGAATCAACAATGGCGAAAAGAGAAAAGGGAATGTTTAGGAATTATTGGGAAAAAAATAGAGAACAAAACTGAAATGCAAAGTGGCACTTCATGCACATGGATCTTGAGTATTGTTGGCAATCCTGTCTCCCTGCCTCTGCAAGGACATAACAGAAAAAGTACAGAGAAGAGCATCAATTATGAAAAAAATTACAGAACAACTCCCAGAGAAAGGATTAGACAGACAAGGACTCTTCAGCCCAGAGAAAAGACACTGTAGGGAGGATTTGACAGAACTATAAATTCATGAGTGAAACTGAGAAGGTAGGGAGGGAACTGATTGTTGTTTCTCATAATTCAAGAATTAAGGGAATTCAGACGAAAAATTGCAGACCAAACAAACAAATGAGGATATGCAGATGAAACTAAAGAGTTCATTATCACATGAAGCTGTAGAGATATATACCAATAGCTTCAAAATGAGATTAGACAGATTGTGTAATGATAAAGTCATCATAAAAAAAATAAATAAAAATTAAATAAATAAAATCATTATTAAAAACAGAATCTAAACTCTTGCTTTGGATGTTCTCAAGCCAGGGATTGTTGGACCAGCATAAGGAGGAAGGTTGCTGTGTGTCTGCCCTGTTTCTTAGCGTCCCAGATAGAAATTGATTATTGATCATTGCTGGAGACACGCTGCTAGAGGATGCTGCTGGAGAATGCTGCAAAGTCGTATGAAGTTCCAAATCACTAATACCATTCTTATGTTCTTAGTATCACTATTATTTTTTCACTTGTCAGAAGCTGAATCCAAGCTCTCTGTCCTTTTTTTTTTCAGGTTAGCAATGACACACTGTAGCTGTCTGATGTGAAAAGGTAAGTTCTGAGCCTCAAAGGAAGTACAAGAATGTGCTGTTTGATCCCGGTAATGATATTAAATGCTCTTCATTTAAAGCCACAAGATAAATCTCACCAGAAAAGACCTATAATTTCTCCCTTGTAAGTTTGCTTTTAAGATCCGCTACAGTATTAAACATGCCATAGTTTATTCCAGTGCAAATGGTATTCTTCTAAACTGGAAATGAAGTCCTGAAAGTTATACATACTGAGTACAAAAAATTTATACTCTCCCTTTCTCTTTCCCATTTTCTGTTTCTGATGGTTAATTCTAAAACAGCTGGACTTTAAATTCATTACATGAATAGACACTACAGAGAAAGAATCATAATAATTTAAAGTAAATGATGTAAATAAAATGTTTATTTATTAGTAATGAGTTTTGCACATTTGTCATCACTGTTCCCCTGTTGTGGCTTAACCCTGGCCAGCAACCAGGACCATGCAGTCACTAACTTACCTGCACCCTCCCTGCCTCCCACCCAAAAAGAAGGTTGGGTAGAAGACGGGAAAAGGAGAAAAAAAACCCTGTGGGTTGAGATAAAGACAGTTTAATAGAAACAATAAGAGAAAATTAAAAAATAACCATAATGTTAATAATAATAATAATAATAATAATAATAATAATAATGACATAGGTCAGTCACTACTCGGTGAATTGGCATCGTCCCAAGCAGTGATCGAAGATCCCTGACCCCAGGCTAATTCCCATGCTGAGCATGACCTCGATGGTATGGAATATTTCATTGGCCATTCCATCACTCTGTCTATGGTACTATGGGAAGCTGAAAAAAAGTCCTTTAATAGTGTAAACATCACTTAGCAACAACTAAAAGCAATAGGTATTATTGACATTCCTTTTGCAGCAATCACTAGAAAGAAAATTAACTTGTTCCCAGATGAAACCAGGACACCCCCTCAAATTTTAAGATACATTGACTAGGTGACTATGAACTTCTGCAAGTTATTTAGCATTCTAGATAAGATTAAATTAACTTTATTGTCTGAGTTGTGTAACATAATAATTGTGGGATTACATGACTGCATTTTCCTCTCTTACATTTTTTAATTTCAATTAGAAAAATAAAGTGCTAAAACACCCATTCAGGAAAACAGTAAAGCACATATTTAACTGTAATACAATTTATTCATTGAGATGTGTGTTTGCTGTTACTATGGCCTTGCGTGCTTTGCTGATGCAAAGCCTTAATGAATAAAGCAAAAATTCTAATGAGGTCAAGCAAAAATAACAAAGAACCTAATAAGCTGCATTTTGCTGCAGCTCTGTCTTCCTTTCCAACCCTATTGATTACAGCTGGCCAGCTGACTCTACCTCTTCAGCATTCTCTGCAGAAGACAGCAAAATTCAGACTATAAGGGTTGCATTTAAAAAGTAATTTGCCTGCATTATATGTATAGATCCTGATACCCCTGTTATAGCTGTTAATGTTATACGGCTGTGATATAAACAAAATATGTCAGAAAAGAACCCTAACTTTTCTGCCTGGTAACTTTTCCGGCTGATTCATTGAGATAGTCCAGAAGGACCAATGTGCTCTGGTGCAGCGCTGGCTCTAAAGCATCTGGGTTGCAAAATGCACACAAACTGGCTCCCCTGGCACTGTTTCAGGGCTGAAAGGGTATAGATAGTTTTAAGCCAGATCTATATATGGAGAAATATTGACTTTCTCCATACAGAATGTCTATCTTCTAGATTAATTTATGTTTAAACTGGCAAACTTATTATTGAAGTGCTGTCATTTTTTTTATAAATGTTGTTTGCATTGCTCTTATTTTGATAATGAAAAAAGATACCTTGCAGCAACAATTGTCATTCTGCCATGGAGGACATGAAACAATAAGTCTGTTCTTAATTATTTCAACTATTGAGCAAAATGCTTCAGAATCAAGCAAAATGTGGGACTGATATGTAAAAAAAAAAAGGCAATGCACTTAATTCCTCAAAAAATATTATTATTTTATCTTCTCTTTCATCATAATTTGTTTAAAATTATTTTCTATTATGAGGCTGAAATAAAACATTTATGCATGTTAGGAATATATTCCTAGAATTTGAATGTCAAAGCACAAACAGCAGTCAGACATGGACACGCAGTGTAAGTCACTTCACCTCTGAGTCAGTTTCTCTCTTGTGTCCAGGCACATGTGGACACTGAAGATTCATACAAGAGCTGAGGGCTCCATCCTGCTCTAGCTTCACATCACAGTCAGTGCAATGCTTTTAACACAAGTCATTCCCACCAGGCAGGACCTGCATCCAACTCAGTGTTCTGAGTTATATGAATAAAGATTGTCCAGATGAATAGCTGCATACAACACATTTCTAATTAAAGTAACATGTCAAGTATGTCAGGTTTTGTTTCCACTATTCTAGATGGCTTTGATCCTTCCTTTTACTAGGGAAAAGTGAAGGGCATAACAAGGTGTATTCATGGTGTTGTAACCTTCACTTTCAATCCTACAAAGATTTAGGGACCTGTTAAATTTTCTTATGTTGGGACAGATCCTATTGCTGTAAATTTACATTGCTACATTGAAATGATTGACCAACTCCACCTGCGAAATACCTGCCTTTCATACTACTTCTTTTAATTTCATCTATCTGAACATGTTTAATCATTTGAGAGTCACATCTGTAAATTTTGCAGACTTGTTTCGTCTCATGATCTTCACTTTCGTCTTCTTATATTCTGTTGTAGAGTTCTGATTCTTGTTCTTTTCCTGGGGGAACGATGTTTGCTAGTTTGTTTTAATTATTGTCAAAGATGATTACATTAATTGACATGTTAGATGGATGCATTTAAAAACATTTGTTTCTAAAAATACATCAACCTGAATGTAAGAAATGTGAAGGGTTTTTTTCTTTTGTTTATTTTTTCTCTCTCAGAAACCAAGATTGAAGGCTTAAGCTCTCATTACGAACAAAAATGATGTTCCAGACATTGATTCTCTAAATGGCCCCCTAGATCCCTGAGGTCTCCTTGTGCAGATACAGTCTATTTGTGAATAAACTTGATATATTAACATGGAGACTACAGACTCCTCGGTCTACCTCTCTGGTGGGTCCATTGGCAGCACTGGAGAGGTGCACGGTGTGCTGAGGCACCGGATGCCAGGTGCAGAGGGGAAGGTGTCTGGTGCCAGGTGCCTTGCCCTGACACAACAAAATGAGTGGTCTGTGGGATGGCATCTGTCACTGCCATTTGTTTGGTTGCAGACAAGCTTATGGCCATTGGGGTAGGGAGAACATGGGTCATAAAATAAGCTAAGCGTGAGCCTGTGGAAGCATGGAGCACAGAATGAGAGAAAGAGAATTATATGTGTTTATTTGTATTCCTAGGAAAGAGGCATTCATTTTAACTTCAAAGCTGTAATACTTTCAGGCCGACATATATGATTTTCATTATATTTTTAAAAATAAGTGAATAATTCCTAGAGCTTGTTACAAAAAATAAAGCAACCAACCAATGAACCAAACAAAAAAACGCGTCAAGAAACCAATGTTATGACAGAAAATAGTTTTGTGTAAATGGAAATGCTTTGTCAGAGGAGATTTTAGGATCTTATGAGTTTCAGAACAATTATTTTTGACTTTCTCATTTGAAACTTTCTCTTTTCATCCCAATAATGTCAAAATATTTCATTCTGGTATTACTAAAATGTTTCTTTTGGTATATTATATTGTAATGTTTTGTCACTATGAAATATATCTGAACAGTAGCTAAGAAAAACATTCTGGCAAAGTCACCACAGTGCTTTCATACCAACACATTTTAAACTTTCCATTGTATGAAACAGTTAGAAAGTTGCAGGTTTTGGCACAGTTCAGGATAAACCCAGTAAAATTTTAGAATTTCTCATCAGATCGAATAAGTGTTTTAAATTATAATTCAAAGAAATCAAGAAAATAATATTTGAGTGGATTTGTGGTGGGTTTTTTCTTTCTTTGTTTGTCTTTTTTTTTTTCTTTTTTGTTTTGGCATTAAGCTGGAGTGGATCCTACAAGGATTTCTTTTTTTACATCCTTATTTTACATCCTCTTCCATTAACGTTATGGCAATTAATAAACATAAATTAAGTGTATGTATACGATGGTTATTAGTAGTAAGTATAAATACCCTTTTTTTCCAGCATGGAACTATTTGAGAACACTGTTCTCACTGTTCTCAAATGGGTAAAGCAAATCAAATGCCGCAATTATTTAATACCAGTGCTGATTTCAGGGACATTCAGCGCCAGAGGTAGTAGTGAGCAAAGACATAGTAGGGAGATAGTAATCTCATGAATATGGAGATTGATGTAAACCCTGCTCAGTGAGGTTTATATTTTTCTTCAGCCAGTCTTCCCAGTAGCACTCTACTCTTTTGATTAGTCCAGAAAATAAAGTTGGACTCTGCATTTGCTCATGTCTGTTCCATACATAAACACTTTTGCAGAGTGAGAACCGAGCTGCCAATTTCCTCCAGAAAACTGTTCTAATATAACATTTGGTAGCATAAGAGATATCAGACGAAGAATAAAATATTATAGAGCTGAAGGAATGGTACTAATGAGTTGAAATGAGAACTCTTGCAGTAGTTCTAAAAGTTGCATTGATTTAGTTTGGATTGGATTTAATCTACCCCCATTGGCCCAGATGTACTTAAATGATCTAACTGTTAGCATTGGAAAGGGTGATGTCTTTCTATTAATGATTTCATTTTCATCAACCCCATTCCTATGGTGAGTATTTGGTTTTGCAGCTGTAATGATGAAATATATGAGTTGCAGCTGAGAGGCTGAACTGTGTAACACATAAAAGATGAACATACAGCTACAAGCCCACATTACCATCCAGCCATGCATCAGGAGGGAAGTAAAACTGCTGGATGCTGCCCAGGTGATACTTGCTTGCCACCACTCCTTAGTTACACATGCAGTGTCTGTGCCTCCATTTTACTCATTTTATTAACTTCCAAAAGCAAAACAAAAAAAAATAAATATCTGTAGATTAAAGAATAATACTGCATTACAAAATAGATGTCAGATGTCCTAACTCCCTGGCAGACTCTGAAAGGAACTAATCTGGGACAATGGTGGTTTAGTACTAATCTTTTCCATATAAAACTGCAAGAGGATATTCAGAGCCATTTTAATTTCCAGCTCCATGACAACTTCCTAAGTTCCAAAAAAAAAAAATAAATAATGGCAAGAATGAAGAATATATATGTATTGTGAGATCCTCTTACTCCTGAACATGCATGTGGTCTGCTTACCTTATTGTAGCAGGACGATAAACAGGTAGAAATAGGCTATTTTATTTTTCTTTCTGCTTGAAAACTGATGTATGCATGAGGGAAGATTGGTTACACATTTCCCAAGTTGCTCAATGCTCTTTCTTTGAATATCTGCCTACACTTGCATGTGCATTATGCACTTGGAAGCAGCCTCTGAGCCTTATGTGATTTTAGGTTTAAGGCTTCTGGTGCAACAGAGGTACTTATTTGTGGTGCTAGCTCCAAAAAGATGAACATGTTGGACAAGCTGCTCCCTGTGCAGGCCATACCAACACTGCTTTGTTAGATCTTTTGCAATGTAGGCAGCAACCTCCAGATATGATGTGCCCTGACTCCATCATCAGAGAAATGCACTTACAACTCACAGCAGTCTTTCTGTCACAGCCCATTGAAATGTATGGCAGAAAATAGGAGGCTTCCTGGTAAGGAAGAACCCTCTCTCTGGACATGACAGGACCTTTCTGACAGAATAACAGCAGGAGACTGCACAGTTCCTGTGAAACACAGCCCTTGAGCTGTGTGGACCTGGCTGTCACTCTCCATGGAGCTGGACGGTGTACTCTGCTTGACCACAGGTGTGCCAATTACACACTTGGACATCTTAGATGGTTTGCCTTTGCAACATCAGGACCACGCATGTTTGGTGGGGGGATGACGGCAGGGCAAGGTTGGTCAGGACAGTGAGCTTCTCAAATGTAATGGCTTGGAGAGGGCAAGAGACAGTTGGGTGTAGGACAATACTGGTTATTTCTGATTCTCCACCCTTCGGTTTAGCCTGTGAGATGACGATGCTACATTATTTTTTTTTTTTGCAACTTTGTAACCATACAATATCATGCATGCAGCAGCTTAATCCAAAAACCCTTTAACGTGGTCTGCCATTTACATGTTGTCGGGGTCCTGAGGGCACCTCCAGCCCTGCCTGCCCCAGCCCAGCCCCTCGGGGCTCCCCCAGCCTGTCCTGGGCCCAAGACCCAACATCAGTCCCCTGGGACCGTCAGTCCCTGCCCCAGCAATGCCGCAGCAGGGCTGGTCTCCAGCTCCCCTCAGCCCTGCCCTTCCCGGCCATGGGCCCTGCTGAGCTGGGCCCACCTGTCGGCCCAGCCTCGGCCATCCATGACCCAGGGAGATGCCCAGCACCTGGGGCTGGGGCTGCCCTGGTGCCCCTGGGGCAGTGGGACAGGCCCAGGCTGCCAGGCCCTGCCCAGCCATCCCCATGGGGAACCCCTACAGTCCCGGCCCCAGGCCCCAAGGAGCCATCCCGCTCTTGCTGTGCCCTGAGATGCTGAACAGTCAACTGAGTGTATAACATATTAGGTTTGTCCTGAAGTGTTAAAGGACCATGGCCGTGCTGAGTGATTCATATGTAAAGTGATTTCTGACTGCGCACATTAAGTTTGCCAGCAGAATACATCAGTGCTTTGCAGAGATACAACTATACCTGGGTTTCCTTCAAATATCAGAAATTGGATTCAGTGCACCAGGTACTTTGCAAATATTTGAAAATGTAAAATTCTGTCTATAGTGTTAGGAGCAGAAAAATATAAAATTGACTAAATATATAAGTTGGCCAGGCTTGTTAATATATTTTAATCATGAACAGATCTGTCTAAAAGCTTCCTTTTAACTCTGCAGGTAATTGAAGAATTTCACAAGAATGACCTCTTACTGTGTTTTTCCTTCATTTCTGTCGAGAGGAAAGATTCAAATGCTTCTTTCTATCTTCCCCAACCCTTTTTAGCCATTAGCCCTTCAATCTAAATGCAATTATTTAAAACATTTTCGTGGAAATCCCTCTACAGTCACAATGATTTGTCAGAGCAGTTTCTCCACAGTTGACAGGTCAATCTATAGATACACTTGAGGATGACAATAATTAAAAAGCCCTTGACAAAATGTCATTCAAAAATAGGTTTTTGTTGCATATATTTTGAATGTGAATTTGGCGCTTGCGGAAAGTCCCTGACAGTCAGTCCGGGAAGATGAAATCTGACTTTCTCCACAGACAAGCACTTGATTGCAAAAACCCCAAGTGGAGCCTTGGTCCAAGATTAGTCTTAAAAGAGGCAGGTATTTACGCTCCGTAGATACTTAGCAGCCCTTGGATTTGATGGGAGAACCAATGCAAGAGCCAATTAGTTTCCATTAGTACTGCGGCTCAGTAACGTGCAGCCACGACTTACTTGAATTGGATGGCGGCTGCACACTAATTTCACACAGACAAGTGAACAATCATGTACTGGTAATGATTATCAGCTGCTGCTGAGCTAGGCTAGATTTGTACCAGAGATCTCAAAAGTCTTTGAAAAGCCTTGCTAATTAACCTCATGTTAAAAAGGCCTCTCTATAAATTCGTGCAAACCTGAACTGGCATATACAATTTTAACAATAATGGAAAATTAGACAGGCACAGTTCCTCTACCTCATCTCCTTTTCAGAGGTTTAACCATTTAAGAAAATACCACACGTGTTATGCTCCATTCTCAAGCTGCAGCCCATCCAGCTTATCCAAAAAGTTTTACTCAGCTCTGATCTCTCTGCTTCTTTAACAATTTCATAAATCCCAAAGGCTTAAGTTCATTAACACTGCTCCTTAGAGTGATATTTTCCTTCTTAGGCAGTAGTGTTTATACAAGTAAACTAAGTGCCATTTTACCAATAAGGACATTGTGAGACAAAAGTGCTTGATCACTGGGGCTTTTTGCACCGCTTTGCCAATTTACCCAGAAACCGGCACTATATTTAACATAATGCTGTCATGTTAACTAATGCTTGTGAATTTTCTGCTTAAAGTGTATGATACTCAGATCAAGACTTTGTATTTTCATTTGGGTTCAAATGTTCATTATATAAATTCACTATTGAGGCTATTACAAGACAACTGTCTGCATATTTTTCCTATGTCTACTCACATTCCTAAAGTTAAACAAGTGCATTTACACATATATAAGACTAAGAAAACAGACAGTAAAACTCTAATTTGAACTTGTGAAGGATATGCAGATCAGAAACTTCATTCGTCAGCCATATACATTTTCATTTTGCCTTTTCCTTTCTTCTCCTTGCATTTTTGCACAGTGCCCCAAGACTTTCTGCTCTGGTGGGTTTTTTCTGACCGAAGAAAAAACGTTCTAGGCATAAAGAACAAACCACAACCTGTGCATTTAATCATGCAAAAGCCACACGTTCTTCAACCATATTGCTAAACTGTAGTACCAGAAGATGTGCCCAAACAATAATGAAGGATGGGTTTAAAGCAAGATCAAATCCAGCTCACATTAAAACCAATAAGACTTTCATCATAAAATTTAGGGGGAATCAAGAATGTTTATTACAGGAAGTGCAACATTGCTATACCATCAGAAAAAAAACCCCACAACAAACCACTTCAGGTGTTTTAACCAACTACCACAATGCTATGGAGAAGTCTGGAATATGGGAGAAGAAAACATTCCTTGAGTTTGGTGACATCTTATTTTGGGTAATGATGAAAGCTCTCTGGAAATAAAACACTTTATACACAAATTTAATATCCTCAGATTTGATGGGTAGTTTTGTCCAAGTGTAGGTATATTTATACTTGATAATTTATAATGGATTATAATAGAAATGACAGAAAGATTTGGGGAAGAATACTTTAAAAATGTTAAATAGACTAATTCATTGAAGTTGGCATTGCAGGCACAGCAGTGTTTGGTCCAGATTATTGTGACAATCTGGTCTTGTCCACAAAAGTTCCAACAGAATTTTCGAGAGAAAATTTCAAATACTCTGGCTTTGGGAAAAGGTCTTAATGGTCCCTTATTCTTATAAATTAGAAATGAGAACTAGACAACTAAATATCTTTGAGGATAGGGACCTAAATATTTAAGCATTTACTGCATATGACAGTATAAGCCAAAAGATGCCTAATGATAGCTATGAAAATGTAATTAGGCACTACTTCACAGAGAGTGCTTAAGTCTATGCATGAGGCAATGCTGATTGCCTTTGTAAATATGGTTATGAGTGCTGTAACTGAGAGGTTATTTTGTAACTTTTTAGTAGAATACATCATTGTGAAATAAATAATTCCTTTTGGCATTTATTTTTATTTAGTTTCAGTTACTTAAAGGCCTTTTTATTAAAGATTCAACATACATTTTTCTCCAGAATTAAGTACACTAAAAATCAAATCTAAAGTAAGCATTTCACAGCACTGCTTTATATGTATAGCTTTATAATAAATCTTCAGTTTTACAAACATCATAGCAGTGAAAAAGGCATAACACTATCCATCACAAGTACGAGTTTCATGAGGAAGCCTGTGACAGGGTTTTGTGCAGTTTGCACCAGCATTTGTGTTCCCAGGAGGTAAGCAGGTCACCAATTTAGTAAGTACTTATCAGTAAATAAGCTTTCAGGTTTTTTACTGGAGTTAGAGTGCTGACTTTCAGCTTTGCTTGAACAGATTATAAAACTAATTCTGAGATGAAAAACAAGCTTTTTAATCAGCTGTGACAAAAAAAATAATACATCCAGACTTGAATAGCAGTTATTAAAGGTGGAAATGAATTACCTCTTCATTTTCAATACCAGTAGAGTCTCATTTTCCATTTATACCATGTGATTCTTTTAGATGAGGGAGTTGCCATATATTAGTTAGATCAGATGAAGTTTGTAATACAGCCACAAATCCTTTTTGCTTCAAAGCAATCATTTTAAAGCATAAATTATCACAAGGAAAGCTTTTATGTTTTCTTTTTCTGACTGATTGTTTATTCATTTTGATTTATAAAATAATTAAAAGATAATGTGAGTATCAGAATCCGACATAGACAAAGAATTGGTTTTAATATGGAATGGGTCATGCGCTGTGGGCAGAATAAATATTAACACCTTTTTTTTTTCAGGGGAGAGAGTGTTTTTCTAGACCAAGTTTGACTCTTACCAACAGCTCTCTTACCTAGCTTAATCAAGCTGCAGAAAAAGTTCTAAAGTATCCCAAATGGCCTAGTAAAGCCAGAATGTAATGTGAACCACTGAAAAAGTCATATATGATTTTGCAGGATTAAAAAAAAATAATAATATCCAAAATGTTAAATTTTCTCCTACATTTTTTGGACCCTTCATTGCAAGCAATACAATTACTAACCTGAAAGTCAGGAATTCTTCCTATAGGATTTGCTCATATTTTAACATTTATTATGTTGCATACATTAATGAAAGTGGCAGATAAAATCTAATTTTGAACAATCAAATGCTTGTTCCAACTCATAGTTGACAATAAGCAGCCACCTCAATATGACTAGTAACAAGTCTGCCTTCAAACATGCAGCTAAAAAAAATCAGTATATTTCAGTGGAATCAAAGCATAGATATGCCTCTAAGGATAGATAATCTGTCACCCAGAACTGCTAACCTCAGACTCTGAGCATATTTAGAGTCTATTATTAAGCCAATAGTTTGCTGAAATGGGATTTTAATAATCTTCAAATACGGTACTAAAATTTATCGTTCATCCTAAAACGTAACATCTAACTGAATTCCCCGCTAGTATTTGAATTAACAAGCCACAGCTTCTGAGAAACAATCAAACAGTTTTAATAGCATACATTACAAAAATGGGTTAAGATGTTTTCTGTGTGTGATTGTAAGTGAAACTTGCTGTCAGGAACAAGAATGGTCTAGCAAGAGTTGTCAGCATTCAGCAGCATCCATCCTGATTGTATTATCTTCATCCTTAAGTAACAAACAGAATACATGCTACATATATGTGTGTATATATATATATATACACACATATATACATACATACATGAAAGTACACACATGCATGTACACACATATGTATGCCCCAAGAGCAAGCTTTTCAGTTGCATGTCAAACAGTGACTATCAACATCAGATTTTATTTTTAATACACAGTATGTTCCTAAATTTTGGGAATGGTAGTTTCAATTAAGGTTCAAAGATTCGATGTTTTTCAGAATTTACAGTGTGTTGAATGTAGTTTCTGCAGAGCTACAGGCATCAACGTGATCTTCTAAAAGCCCTGCTCTGCATCTGAGCTTAAAACACACATGTACTGTTGGTCATACCAGTGAAAAGAATTTTGGATGCATATGATTAGACAAAGTGTTGCAAAACAATCTCTTGGCTATGTGACTGTTGTGACGCAACAAAGATATTTACTGTGATATTTAGGGGACTCGTTAGAAAAACCTCTTCATGATTAGAATAATTGTTCTGGACAAGAAGTGTATAAACCTTTTTTTTTTCTGTTATTAACATAATAGACTAACTTTATCAAAGGAATGTAATATATGTTGCTCTTGTGTCTTACCTGGATTTGGCCTTCAGAAGTTTAAATACTTCAGAAGGTTTTGTGATTAGATTAGCTTCCTGGAGACCTGCTCTGTTTCAAACCAGAATTCTCTTTGTAAAAGACCAATAAGCAATGCCCTATAAAATACTGCAGAAAGTGAGAATTCTTACTGGGGGCTCTCAGAACTTAACTAGCAGCAGCTCTGCATATACATACATATGCGTATATATACATGCATGTACCAGCTACTGTTTGCAGAACTGGGATGCAGATTTCTTACTTGGTCCAAAAACCTCAGATACTGCACACTGAAGGGCAGTGCCTGCTCATAAAGTTAACCAAATCTGTTCAGATTTCTAGCACTGAAGTTCTGCATACAGTCTTGCTGGGTCTGTAAAACAAAGTAGAACAGATTCAGCGTTTATTTCAGGTAGTGCTCTACTGTCGTTAAATTACACTAATGAGATTTTGGCTTCTGATACAGGCAGTCTGGAGTGACAGAAGTGTCAGTCACAAAATTTTCATCTCTGTCCTGATTGGCTTCTTTCTACATTGATCAGATCTTGGCCATAAAGAGGCAGAATTATCTTCCCTCCATTTTGCCCTCGGGAACAGACAGAAGATGAGCTGGAATAAGAAGAGGGAAGCAGCTACACCGTTTCCCCACGTGGGTTTTAAAGACAGAACAGACAACGTATGGGAGGCTCGGGATCAGCTGTTGAGGAACGTATGAATCCCGTTTTAAATTCTGCAATGCTATGCATGTCAGGGGGGAGATGAAGGCATGTGCAAACTCCCGTGTTCCCGAAAGCACCGGAATGCAAAAAGAAAGTGCGCTTAAAAATAACAGGCAGAGGTTGAGAAAACAAGACATAGGGAGACAGACACAAATTACTGAATGTCTGGATTGCTGTGGGACTGGGAGAATCTAGCTGATAGCTTGGGAAAAACTTGGGGGTGGGTGATAACAGGGTATTAAACTGAATGGTGATATTGGAGGAGAAACTACAGGCTCTCCTCGCTAGCTGTAGCGCTGTAACCCAGCCTGCAATTTGATCTCAGGCAGGTTTTCTAGCAAGAACCCCTGTGGTGGGAGCCAAAATTGCATCACTGGAAGTTTGTGAGAGTTGGCACGCACCAGGGGTGACCGGAGGGAATTGCAAATGGGAATATGGACAAAGAAATATGATCTCTCTCCCCTGAATAATCTGAGGACAATTTCATGCCTTTTCTGAGTCTGAGTAATGCTTTTTTATTATTTAAGGCTGGCCATACTTCATTCTTTTCCCACTCACTTTGTTAGAGCAATAAACACTGATCATCACAAAGCTGAAAAATACTTTTGGAAATATCAGACTGTGTGAAAATTCCCACCTACTTCATCTCTTAAGACTCTCAGCTAAACGACAAGAGCATAGAACTGAGCCATGAGACAGCACCTGTGTGGAGGCTGTGCCCCACTGCTTCACACCAGGACAAACCCCTTTCCTCAGGATCTGAGTACCACCGTGTGCCTGTAAAAATTCTTCCTCTAACTGTTCACTGTCTCTGACCTGGTTTTCTTACCTAGTTTTATTCTATTTAACTCTGTTATCTTCAGACAAGTGCATTTCTTCTGATATACTCCGGCATACATGGGGATTCAAGCCCTTTATCTACGCAAAGTACAAGTGAAAGCATACATCCTTTCTACAGCTTATCCTTCATTTCCTGTCCCTCTGTATCTGTTTATGAATTATCTATGAATTGGTGTTAAAGCTGAGAAGCAGTTAAGATAAATTTGTATTAAATAGGCCGCGTTGTTGTCCTATAAACTAACAAATAAAAGTAGGTGATTACCCGTCTTCTTAGTGTCCATATTTTAAGGCACAGTTTTTAAGAGCTTGGATTTCTGTCATAGGAAGAGTGGGCATTTAAATACATCCCAGCAGATCCTGTGCCTGGTTGCTTCCCCCACGAGGTGATACCAGCTACTTGGGGGCCTGGTGAGGTGAGGGGAAACTGAGCATAAAAGGCAAGTCCTGAATGTCAGCGTGGAGAGCAAACTGAAGGGAAAGGAAAACGGTGGGCTGGAGGCAGCCAACCAAAGGGGTGTTCAATGGAAAGGTGCAAGGGAGCTATGGCAGAGGGGAGCATTTTGTCCCTTGACTGGGACGACGGTGGAACTAAGCCGCTCCTTTTCCCTATCAAACACAAGGGGAAATGTTTTCCGTGTCCTCTTTTCCTAAAGACAGATGAAAGACTGGACAAGCCAGCAGGTATCAGTGGGCTATCACTCAGGTGGCTTCAGAGCAGGGCCGCTTGACCAGGTGTGTGGGACCGTTGCCCCTCCGAGGATGAATTATCAAGGTGATGGAGGAAGACGAGCTCTGGCAGGTTTTCCATCTCTTCCCCCAGACTGGGCTGCCAGCCCCACCGCCCCGCCGGGAGCGGGCACGGCGGCTCCCTGGGCCTGGCAGTGCTGCGGGGCACGGGGGGGTCCGGCGGCAGGGCCGGGGGGTGCGGGGCCGGCACCTCACAGCCCGCACCGTCCGAGGCAGCTCCTCCAAACCCGCGCACCCCTCTGCCGGGTGCTGGGGTGTGTGTGTGTGTGTGTCCCCCACGGGGACCAGCGCTGCCAGAGCGGGGGGAGGCAGCAATGTTCAGCTGTGCGGGCCGTCCCCCCCAAAAAAAGAAAGTTGAAATGCCCCCTTCTGCCCCCCACAGCGATACGGTGCTGTAGTCCCCACTCCCCCCCGCTACCGTGCGGGGACTGCTCGGTCATTCCTGCCCCGCGTGGGGCCATTTGCTGGCTAATTGCTCCTCTCCTCATCGACAACGAGCGGGGCGGGGGCAAAGGGGGGGTGGAGGGTGGCCGGAGCCGCCGCCCTGGCGCTATTTCAGGGCGGGCGGCACCGCTCCGCACCTGTCCCGGCCCGTCCCGGGCTCCCTCCGCCCTTGCACCGGCAGCGCTCCCCGCTTCTCCCCGGCCCCGCAATCCTCGGGCATGGCTGAGGCGGGACGCCCCGGACCCACTGCTGCTGCTACCGCCGCCGGGGGGGATGAAGCCGCCACCGATGAATTCCGCGACATCATCCGCAGCCGGTCGGGTAGGCGCCGCTCCGTGCCCTTCTCCTCACGGCGGGGGGTTGGGGGGATCCGGGAGGGGGGTCTCGCTGGTGGGGCGGCAACGCGGGAGGAGGCGGCTGAGGGCGGTACATTGTGTGGCGGCGGCACTCAGTGACGGGTTTTTTGAGTGCTTTTAAAAAAAAAAAAAAAAATTAATTTTATTAGCTCAACTTTTCCTTGCGCTGTGCAGTACAGAAGGGGGGTTTGCCCGTCGGCTCCCTGCGCGAATGGCGTATCTCGGGGTGGCGGGAGCGACGTCTGTGTGTGTGTCCCCCCCTCCTCACCTCCTCTCCTCTCCACCCGGGTGTCCCCCTCACCCCTGGGTGTCCCCTGCTTCAGGCTGTGGTGAACGGACGCTGTGGTTGTGCCGCTCGTGTTAGCGGGGCAGGTCGTGCAAGCTGTAAATGGCAGCAGCTGAAACGCTCCCTCAGAGGATAAAGATAAAGTTTCAGGTGCTTGGGCTCCTTTTTGCTTAGTCCTGGAAGGGAAACCAAACCCGTGGTAGTAAAGGTATTTATAGACCATTCAGCATTTACTCATTTGCAGCACAAGTGCGTGTGGAGCTGCAAATCAAATTAACTCTTCCTGAAGCTGTGTGTGCTTGCCCGATAAACAAGCCTTAAAATAATGGTGTCCTTACGCAGTTCAATGACTTCTTAAAAATTGTTTGTGTTGTACTTGTTTGAAGAAACAACAACAAAATACTTGCCGTGTATTATGGAATAATTAGAGTTGCTATGGGAAATTCAGCTTTGGAAGTTGGAGTGGTAGTAAGCAGAACTTAGCTTTTCTGTGAATGTTGTTTTGTGAATGTTGTTTTTACTCGGTGGTGTAAAGACACTCTTGTAGCAATATTTGGTGCTTTCTCACTGAAGTCTCCCTGATGCAATTCCTGGGTTGAAGTTCTTCTGGCTCCTGTAGCAAAGTGTTTCTTTTCATGTTACCAGATTACTATCATATTAACTGCTGCTTCTTCAGTTTGGTGTTTAAAAGGATGGGTATTGCCCTGGTGGGGTTGGGTGGCTGTTCAGGTTTTTTCAAGACTTGCTTTTGGTTCCATATTGTGTCTTTTATCTAAGTTTCTGCAGCATGAGGAGAATGTGTAAAAAGAAAAAAGTGTCTGAAAAAGTGTCTGAGCTGTCTCCTTAGTCATTCCTGGTTAGGCTGGTCATGTTACCTCTTATAGCAGCACGCATTCCCTGTTCCATACTTAGCTCACTTACAGTTTGAGGGGTGTAAAAAGCAGGATGAGTAAAACACAAAGAAAAGCCCCCCTCATGTAAAGGGTTGTCCTGTTAGTGTATAATGGTGTATCTTCCAGTTGCTGGTTGGAGATGAGGGAACAGGAAGGTTGACAAAAGGAATATCTTCGTATCCATGTGATTTCCAGAAAATGGAGTTGCAGTTTGTAACTTTACTGTTAGATGCTTACAACTCTGAGCTCAAAGCCCTCTTTGCCCTTTTCCTTTATTTTTTGCCTATAGCCAATAACTACTTTCAATGTTCAGTTTGATTTCCTGTTTTAAAATCTCATACTTGAGAACAGACACTCTCTGAAAAATAGGACAGGAAATATTACCTATACATTTTCTCATTATCCCTTATATTCTCTGTTTCACTTGGAAAGTCTGTTTCCAAGTCAGCTTTGGTGGCAGTACGTCAGGTGCATGGTATCATAATAAGTGTAAGATCTCAAATGGCTCTAAAATATTTTTTGAGTTTCCTGTTGTAAAGTGGTATTAGAATTTAGATGTTAGCAGTAGAACATAAAGCAAACATTTGTACTTCTTAATTGTGGACAGAGTTCCCTGGTCTATTATCTATGATGAATAAGAAATGGGATCAGTTTAAGGATCAGAGAATTGTCCCAGATGTTTATAAGCTTGAAAAGAGGAGGGAATTCAATTTCCATGGTGATATTCATCAGAGGTATACTTTTTTCCCTAGCAACATACCCCACAGTGATCTCTTACTCCTGCTTTTCTTTCATTGTTATCATCTAACTTGGAAATGAATTGGTTAAAATCTGGCTATGGAATTTGGGGAGAAATAATATGTAACAAATTAACACAGCTGTTTGAGTTAGTAAACTGAGAAGAAGGTGGTGAGATAGTGTTTGCAAGCCTCAGGATAGGTTCATTTTGTTTCGGGATTTTCTATAACCTAGGGAAGGCATTTCTGGAGTTGGGATGCTCCATTTGTTTGAACATGCGTTCACCTTGAAAAATTTTTGATTGGAAGGTTTAGGAAGACTTCTTGGAAGTGAAGTGTTGGAACAGCCTTCTCAACCACGTAGCAGTGGTTAGGAGGTTAAATTGTTTTCAGGTGGCACTTCCTAGGCCTGCAGACTGGATTTTGTGATCCAGGAGGGAAGTTCTTGGTGGCTGAAAGCAAAGCTAGTGTGGTAAGCCCTTGGGAATTCAGGGCATCAGATACTGAAGGAGTTTTAAAAGTGATTGTATCCCACTTGTTTTTCATTCTATTTATATTAATTTCATGCTTCAGGGGTCTGCTGCATTCTGGTGTGGAGGAAACTTTAGCCCTCCTGGATATAAAGCTTGACCTCTGGTAGGTGTGGGCTTTGCCTTTTCATGAAACTATAGAAAAGATAGGGTAGAATATGTTAATGTATTTGCAATATAAAAAATATTCTACATTCCTATTTTTTGACGTCTTACTCAAAAGCTCAGAGCACCAATATTTCAATGAGGTGAATGGGCTGTGGCTGATAGCATTAATCTGGGCATCCTGCTCTCAATTCTAGGTAAAATAATTGGAAAAAGTTATGAGGATTTACTTCATGTAAAGACAAAATAGAATCTTAAAATTAAAGCTTGTTAGCACAATTTCAGGGAAAGCAGGCTCTGTCAAATACTCTTTCTGTTAACAAACTTTGTTGATAAAGTAATTTCTTGTGGTATATTACAACAACAAATTAGTGCTAGCAATAAAATGCCTGGTAAATAGTTTAAAACTCACAAAACAGTTGTATTGCAAAAGTTGCCATTGGGGAATTGTAATGGAATTGGGTTATCCCTGTTGAATCTCCACAGGGATAATTACTAGTTCCAACACTTACTTGTCACTTTCACTTCCACTCATATGGAATGGCTTGGGCTGCCTGGGTGTTTGAAGAAGATTCACGCAAATGTGTAGTTCAGGAGTGAGGAATGTAAGCTGTGCTGCCAGAGAGAGGGACTACACCAGAGAAGAATTTAATGGTCGCTGTAGGGCTCCCATTCAGCATGTGCTTGTAATGTGATAACATAAGGAAATAGGTTTAGAAGAGTTATTTTTGACTCTTGTACATGGCATGGCCAACTCTAGTATGAGAAATGTGTTTTTTAAAAAAAACAGAAAAACTGATTTCGAAGGTGAGTGTCTATGGAGCTCAGCTAGTATTTTTTAAAATACTTTCTTGAGAAGTTACAGAAGTGACTTTATTACTTTGTGTGAGTATATTTGTGGGCAGAAAATCCTGGATACTGAAGGCCTAAACAGGGGAAGGCATAACAAGAAAGGAAAAAGGAAAGCTAACAAATTCAAATTCAAGCAGGTGATATTTTCAGCAGGGAACCTCTGGGGATAGATCCTCCATCTCTAGAAGCGTTTCATCCAACACTTGGTGCTTCTTTTTGTTGAGTTTTATCCAAATGCAAGTTACTGAATTCAGTATTTAAGAGCCTGTCATGTATCATCAGTCCAGTCATCTGTCTCATGGTCCCTTCTGGCCATAACAGTATTCATTTGTGAATCTTCTCTTAATAGAAGGACACTTAAGACCTAGCTCTTCAGTTTAATGCTTGCCATCTGAACTGGGCCTTACCCAGACCTGATGGACCACCCTGCTCTTTGCTGGTCTGAGACTTTTGGTGGAGCATCTTCCCTTTGTCCTGCATTGAGGCACTGGCAGCTCTTAAAATATCAGTGCTAAACCAGAGTCCATCCAGGTCTCAAGGTTAGTGGGCTAAGATTGATCCAACCAGCTGTTAAGTTGGTATTAGCAAAAAGATAACGTAAAGCAACTGCAAATATGAACATGTTACAGGTTGCAGTCACTTCCCAAACCATTATTACGCATTCCAGTTCAGTAAGTGTAGGTCATAGTACATTAAGTACATTGTACTTAACGTCATGCTTGTTGAACACATGAAGACCATGCTTAGGTTTCATTAAGCTCTGCAATATCTATTTCCCTTTCTTTGTGATTTAATTTCTCCAAAGAACATGTGGTTTCTGTTGCCCAGGATTTCTTTTCTAGCTATACAGTGAAGGACCTCCATCAAGCCTCAAATGCATTTGGATACTTGCTACATTAAAAGAAGAATTGTGTTTAAAAAAAAAAAAAAATAAATTCAACTCGGAGTGCTTTTCTGCAATAAAAAAATCTGCATGCCATAAGTACTTTCTCATCAATTTAATGAAGACTTAGATTTTATTATTACTGTTGCAGAACTTAGTAACTGTAGTCATGATTAGCAACAAGAAACCTTCTAATTTCTTTATTTCATACACAACCTTTAGAAAAAATGCTTGAGACCTCATTTGTTCTTAACTTCTGTCAAAAAATTATGCAGATCCTGAGTAAGCTGCTGTTATGACAGGATGACTTTGCTTAGAAGAATGATTTGCTATGGTTCAGGGTTTGTGAGTAAGGAGTTGATCCTCCCCACATTCCCTTCTAAGTTGCATGACTTGAGGTTTTGGCTAGAAGACAGCTGTTCTTGTCTTTATTACTGCTTAATGCTAATTCCTAACAATTGCTATTCTGTATATAAACAAGTATATATGCTGGACAGTTTGTTTCCTGTTGCACTTTAATGCCATTAAAAGGTATACATACAATGTGTAGTGGTACAGGTGTTTAAATAGACATACAGTGGTGGTTCTCCCATCTTTTTCCTTGCTCCCTCTGCCTTCCCCCAGCTTTATTGGTGTGGAAACTGCAGGTGACTAGAGCTGTTGGTGCATGGCCCAAACTTGACAACTCGAGTGGGTGCTTCTTCCCTTCTCTCTCAAACGCCCAGAGACTTGATGGAGTTCTTTGGGCTCATCAGTGCAGAGGAACAGCATAGGACTGGGCTCTATGTGTTTGGCTGAAACCTGTGTTGTGGTCCTTCTCCACGCAATGGTGCCTGGTGAGCATTAGTGGTATGTCTCATGGAAAACAAATGGTTCATCATAACAAAACATCTGTGCTGTATCCAAGGCATGGTAGCTTGCTGATCAGGGGAACCTCATCTGCCAGCACAGCTCTGCAATATGAGTGTGCGGGGACAGAGTGCTCACTGTGCCCTGATGTGTGTGCTCCTCATTGTCAGAGTGTTGAAGTGGCATTCATGGAACGCTTCTGGGCAAGAAGATAAAAGTGGCATCTCCTCCGAATCTGTCTGAGCTCTAGTAGCCTTGCTACCCCAGCTGCCAAGAGCTGGATCCTCTTCAAAAATAAAAGAAATACCTTCGTAGCTGGTGAAGGTGGAGACTTGGCTCTGATGAATCACAACAAGTGCTTTGCAGTGAAGGGAGACTTGTATGTGGTATCTCTGTTCCTGAAAGTGCAACGTGTGGGAAGAACTGTGGATCTTGTCCAAAACAGCTTTAGGGGCTGAGCCAAGCTACTGTATAAGGGAAAGTGCAGTGTCTGTGGTCATAAAGTTTACACGTGTTTTAAAATAAATATCTTACTTACTTAAATATTTTTTACATACAAAATTTGGGGTTTGGGTGGATATACTTTCATATCACTTAAATGAAAAAAGAAAAATGTGCTGATAAATCTGTATGAAGCAGAACTAAAATGTGGATATTAGCTGTTCAGGCTAATTCGTGGCCTTGCCTGCTCAGCCATGATTTTTGTGGATGCTTATAGCATGCAAAGCAATTGTAGGACAAAAGCTGTTACTGATGCAGTAGCAATATCCTCCTGTTCTTGTTCATCCTATTTCAGGATTTGCTGGATCTAATAAGCAGAATGAACTGCTGATTTTAGCCTGAATGTTTGGAATTAGTGAAACTAAAAGTTTCTTGTAATGTTTACAATCACAGCGTGTAAGGATGTCTCTGTAAAAGGTTATTTTGAAGTATGTGGTTTAGATGCGTAAAAGAATTTCACCACTGAAATAAAAATTATTTTGCTGAGTTCAGGACTTCATCCTGTGTTTTAAACTATTGTACTCAAATCAATCTTTTGGGATTTCTTTTAAAATAAAATTAGATTATTTATGCTTGTCTTGCTGAAATTAAGTTTACAGCTTGTTTTGTTTTTTTTCTTTTATTTTGAGGTATTTTCATTATTTCTATTGTACTTGGCAGGCTTTATTTCCCTTTTTTTTTTTTAGAAGGAGAATCTAACCATGCAGCATATAATCTCCTCACCTTGATATAGCGGATGCCTTACTCTTAGGCTGAAAAATTGACTTTTGGATTAGTTAAGTGGATTTTTTTTCCCATCTATTTATGCATTTAAAAAGCATAGTGTCTAGTATGTTCAGAAGTTGTGATCACTTGCAGCTTCTGTTAGTACTTAGCCATTTTGGTCTGAACAGAGCTGGAGGAGAGGAAAATTACTCTGAAAAGCATTATCAAAATGTCTCAACTTGTGTTAAGCAGTAGTTTCTTTGCTCAAAGTGCTAGTTTTTTATTTCAATGGTAAAAGATCACTTAAACAGCAGCTAGGATATGAAATGTAGTATCTTGCTCTTTAAATATCTGTGTATTTTAATTGCCTGCTTTCTGTATATTGTTGCCTTGGCAACAATATTTTTGTATGCTAAGAAGT
This sequence comes from Calidris pugnax, assembly GCF_001431845.1. Lineage (NCBI taxonomy): Eukaryota > Metazoa > Chordata > Aves > Charadriiformes > Scolopacidae > Calidris > Calidris pugnax. Next base: position 1,307,269 of record NW_015090989.1, on the reverse strand, counting down.
TCTGATATTTCAAATGTAAATCTGAAGAAACACTGTAGGTTTCTTAAACTAGCTTTAGAGCTGCAACATCTGTTAACAATTAGCATTTTTGCTAGTTAAGAGCAGGTATGTGTGTTTTCTTGTGTACTACAACTGATTCTACCCTGGGGATAAGTACCCACATATTGTGATTAACTGTAAGACTTGTTGGACATTAAAAGCAATGGATTTATTTTCATTGAAGGGGTCTCCTGCAATTTGAATCTCAAATGGAGAGAACTCGATTCAGCACTTCTGTCTCTCCCTTTTTAAGTAGGGAAGACCACTGACTTGAATGAAGTGGTGACATGTTTGCGGCCCTCAGCAGTGGGGTGGGGGGGGGAACCCCAACCGAACACCCTGGCATTAGGTAATCTTGAAGTATGAATGGCTTTAGAAAGCTAAGCTACTTCTTACCACATACCAATGTCTGGCTGTGTGCTGCTTCACCCATTGTTGGATCTATGTAGCTACTTCAAATAAAACCCCACCTCCCACCTCTTCTTCTGGAGCTTAATGGGCAATGTGCTGTATTGTGTAATTGGGGAAAAAGGTATTGTACTGAATTTCAAGGTTAGTTTTATGCTGTCCTTATCCTATATGACTGATATCAAGAGCGTGATGTGATTCAGTGATGCTGCAGCATGCAATCGGATACCGTAAGTAGCTTTATCTACATAAAGTCTCGGAAGTGGTTACTGGGCTGCTTCTAAAGTGCATTTTGACTTGAATATTGAAGCCATAATTTTGATCATTGTTTTTAAATATCAGTCTGTTTATTAGGCAGATCATACACTGGTTAACTAATTTATTTTCTTGTTTAGAAGAATGATTGAATTGTAAAGAAATATGTGCTATATATACCCATATACATATATATATACACACTAAGCAAAGCAAGTTTATATTTTGTCTGTAGCATGCAAAAGCTCTTTGTACCTCTTTTTCAGTCGGTGTATGTGGCCCTTATCAAACACAGCAAGTGTACTAATGTCAAATTTTTTAGGATGTTTTTCCTGCCTAACAATTCTGATTTCCTCTTTGTACAACAAGGAGGAAAAAAGAGAAAAAGCAATTTAAATCAGGCTTTCCCCAGACTTCCTGTTCTACTGAAGTTCAAGGTAATGATGGAAGGGAGGAGGGGCTGTAAAGAATGTGAATTAGTGAAAGCTTCTGGATGAGCTGTGGTCCCAAATAAGCTTCCTGCAAAGAATGTCTGGTATTGTTTTATTCAAAAGGCAAGGCACATTTTAGGAAATAATATCTGACTTTTTTTCTTGAGGCAGTATATTAACAAGCAATCATTGAAGCAAAAGTGTTATTTAACAGTGATTTCATGACTTTGTGATGTTAACTTTTTGCTAGATGGAGTCTGCCCTTTTCATTTTCTCTACTGCCAAGGCAAACTTGTTATTTTGATATTTGGAATTTATCAAAGTGGTTACAAATGGATTAATATGACATTTCAATTTTGTCATAAGGTAGAAGTATGCTAGCATAATAAAGGTGGTCTAAAAAGTTTATATTCAATGGTATTTTTTGTTCTTGATGGCCCACATATGCTGCAAACCATCTTCATGAACTGTCTTCAGCCTTGTAGGCTGCCTTTAAAGTGTGAAGCATAAATCTGCTACACCTATGATGTAAACCTATTTCTTTAGTCCCAAGTGTGTCTTACAATTCTAGGGGCATCCTCTCTTTAGACTATCTAGCATCACAGTAAGCACATATGTTCCTAAAAAAAAAAACCTAGCAACTGGGAAAATAAAATCTTCTATACAGCACTTTTGATTTTATGTTGTTTTTTCCACCCACAATAACTAGGCTAATTTAATTAGGCTTTGTGTGATCTTTCCCCTTTTATCTCAAGTGCAATGTTTTGCTGAACACTAGAGGGATATAACTGAGGATTGGCAATGTGCACTTGAAAAAATATTAAATTATTTAGCTGAATGCTAGCCACCTCCCCAGAAGGATTTCTGGTTGCTGTGAAAATCAAGTTGCATGGATTTAAAGAAGGATAACTGAATAACCTTGCAATTCTGGAAAGTCTTACTGATTACTGCTGGTCTCAAGCTTCACTGAAATGCCAGTGTGCTACAAAAAAACCCCGTGAATTTGCAGAGGACTTGCTGCTTGTTTGGGATTCTTTCCCCATGAGCTCCAGCACCCAACAGATGGGTGAAGAACACTTCTACTGCGCGAAGAAACTTTCTGGTCTGCTTCCCAATCCATCTTGGATTTGCTAAATTGGTTAATGCAGTCATATTTCCCCTCCTTCCCTCCTCTTTGTGGTGCTGATGGCCAGCAAAAGCAATAATGGCAATAGTGTTGGAAGATGTCCCGTTCCCTGGGATGACTGCTGGGTTCTTGGTTTCTTCGTAACTGTAAAGATTATCAGTAGTGCAGAAAAGAGTTATAGACTGAGGCCCGGTTTTCTGCACTGGAATATTCTACGTGCTCAGCATCTGCATGCTGGCTTGATCAGAGCTGTGCAATGTGGGTGTAACCTAAGGCTGCTTCTGTCGGTGTGAGCTCCTGTACTTCCAGACTCTGAAGATAATCAGGAGAGAACTTGGTTCATTAGAGATAATTAAAGGAAACACTGAGTACAAACTGGATATGATGTCCTAAAGCAGAAGTTGCTAAACTTCCCCTACACCCTTGGGGTGTGTGTGTGAAAGAAAACTATTTGTTTTACTATAACCAGATGGGTAAATGTGATGGCCCTTAGGCAGTCCTCACCCTTCTTGCTGAGCTATCCCATATGATGTTATCTAGAGTTGTGGTCTTAGGGGTTTTTACCCACTGTCCTGCTAAACAGAGAAATGGGTCCACAAAAAGAGTGTGAGGTTAAAATTTGCATGGCAGTGTAGAAAATGAATTCACCATGATGATTGCTGTTTGGCTGATGGTTAAACAGAAGCATAGATAATACTAATGCATTCTTGCAAAACTGAGAAGTCAACTAAACCCTATGTAGCTGAGACAGATCCCTTTTCATCAAGATTTCTTTCAAGGCTCATGTGAGCCAGATGTTGTCCAGATAATAAATTAGCAATTGGGAATGGAATACCAAAGCCACTTACATTCTTTAAACATTTAATGCAAGCTCCCTCAGGATACTTTGGGGGAGAATTCAGCTACAGTAGACTTTTTTTCCCCTCCTTAAAAATTGGCTCTAAAAAAAAAAAATCCCTTGAGTGACTCATTTAGACTTATGTAAAATATTCTGCTGGAAAGTTCTTAGTGATGTGATATGTCAGGATTTCAATCATCTGTCGTGGGAAAGAAGAGAAAGTACAGTGCATAGACACATGACTACTGCAGTCAAACAACTACTTCATATTCAAAACATAAGCACTCATAAGGAAGAGTTTAAAGTTTCTGCAAAGCTACAATAGTTTCAAAAGCTCCAGAGCTTAAGTTTTATGAAAGCACTATATTTTAGTGGCTAGGCTTCTAAAAACAATTATTTCTACTTAATTGATATTAAAATATCTTTAATCTCTTGTAGCTGAAATTGAAAAATACTTCTGAGTTTTAGACTTTTCAGTTCCTGAATTTTTTCAAATTATTCATTACATAAGATGTAATAACGAAAGGGGATGTTTCTGAAAAACAAATCTGTATAAACACTGTGGAATCCCAACTTCATTATGAAAGATGACCCTAATGCTCCTTGCTCTAAAATGTTATACCTTTCAGCATCCTTAATCGATAAGGCTATATGTCAAAGTACAGAGATAAGATATTTAAAACTCATGCTTTGTTTTTCATGGGTGCCTTGTCTATTCCTGACAGAATGATTCTTCATTCTATCTGAAACGGAAATAACTTTTGCAATAAAGAATGTTCTTAAAGTAAGAAAAGTAAAGCTCACCAAGAATTGCAGCCCTGGAATGGAGAGCCCAGCTTCAGCTAAGCTTGAGATTACTTGCCAGCTCATGTCATAATAGGAACTGATGGGGAACCTTCTACTCAATATAGGTCTACGGAAAATCCCTGAAAACCTTCAGGTTCAAAGTGTTAAAAAACAGCCTCTTTGTTTCCTGGACCATGAGAGAGAGGCTAATTGAGTTTTCTGGCCATAACAGTGTTGATATGTTGCAGTTCTGACTTTGCAGAGTTGATTAACTACTGTTAATCTGCTTGTAAGGGAGCAAGGTGAATCTGCGTTATATTTTGAATAAGGATGGCTGTTCTCTGATCATAATCCAACTTTTCCTCATGTTCACACTCTAAGCCTGATCATCTGAGCAGGAGGCTTTCATGTGACTTCAGAGGGTGCTTCAGCAGGTGCACCTGCCTCCAGGGTGCATGTGCCACCGCTGTGTATCCCAGAGCTTGATTTACAGCTCCATCATTTGGAATAGAGGGTCCTGTCAGAACTGGATGCAACTAGCTGAAGTTAACAATGCTTTTGAGTAAACTTAAAACCTAAGCACAGGCTGTTCTTGCACAGTGTGGCTACCAGCAGCCTGAACTGTAGGCTGAGCATTTGACACATTAGCCCTAGTCGCTGACAACGTACCAAGAATGGCATGATGGTAACAGCACTTTTGGAAACAGAATAGCATGTGAACAATATTTTATTGTAAAAGACAAAATATTGGATGTAGTAGTACCTGATTGAAAGTAATGGGTGGTTGGGTATTCTAGGAAGTGGTATGTTAGTAAAGAAGAAAAAAGCTTGCTTGTTTGTTGTAAATACTCTGATTGCAGTTCCTTGGCAGAGAACTGTTAATAAAGGAGAGATGAAGTCTTGAAACAGACAAGTGTATTCCCTGTCTATAACACCATGTGGCAGGCAGTGCTGTTGTTGGAGTACTATATTAGTTTAAAAAAAGTTCTCAGGCTCTACAAATGCTAATTACTACTAGATTGAGTGTATACTATGTGCTTGAATCTAGACAGGTACAAAACTTCTAAAGAGAAAGGAGTATTGTGTAAAATCTAAACGAATTGAGAGTGACTGGGTGGGAAGGAATATGTAATATGATACATACATACGCTGACTGGGGAAGAAAAAATATTTAATTTCACTTCAAATTTCTTATTAAATATTTTCATCTAATTCAATTAGAGTGTTGCTGGCAGCAGTTTACAGAACACTTGTCAAAGTAAAGAGCAACTTGGTTTATTTTTGTTTTCAGAACTTCATGTGCCAAATAATTTAAATCTCTTCAGATACTAAAATTGGCACTGGAATTAGACCTGCATTATTTTTTTGTTTTTGCATAAGAGCTTACCTGTGTAGGAATGGACTTCAGAGGCATTTAATGCAGACGTGTGTGACTGGAATGAAGATATCCTTTCACAGGGTTGTGAACCAGAAATTGCATTGCCTTACCTCCAGTGTGCATGCAGCTTATTTAATGAGGTGATGACCAAAGTACGTAAGCCTGAATACACTGAAAGGCAACACAAGCTGAGTTGTCTAGATATAATGATGCATGGGATTTGATCAGTTCTTTCCCCTCCTACTCTGATGGGAAGTTTATCCACTTACTACTGTTCATAAGGAATTAATAAAACTTAATTCAGACATTTCTTTGCATATGTTTGTTCGAAGATAGTCTGTTCAAGCATGAACCATGATACTTCAGAGGTGACTAGCAAAATGAGTAGAAAATGCAGGTGTGTGAAATGTAACTGTCTTTCACATAAGAAGCATGCTTGATATTTAGTAATGAACCAGCTCAAGTTTATTTAATGAGTTTTGTATTTGTGTTATTTGAATGCTGAGTTTCTGTTTTGGTTCTGGAAAGCTTACCAGCAATGCCATAGGATCACTCACTTCTGAAATATAGCACTGGTACTCAAGTAATGCTTATGAGTTAATTTTGAGCTGTTTCAGAGCATGTAGTGTATCCTACACATGATCTTTCCTGTGATCCCTAGAGTAGGGTTCCAAACTCCAGTGTTCTGAAATAAACAAGTTTTTACTGGCTCTACTGATCAGCATATCTGGTTAAGATTTTTTCCAGAAGGAATAAGATCCGGTGATTTATGACTTAGCATAGATTTGTTATATTCAGGTATATGTTTCAAAGCTATAATTACAGTAGGCTCTCGGTTAAGAGAGCTTAATTAACTTTCTTATTTGGGGAAAAAATTGGTGTCATAATATTTAATGACCATAGCTTTATTTCATAGGAATAATCTTAATTAGAATTGATATCTTTGTGTCTTGAAGACTAAAGAGGCTATATCCCAGTATAAACATAACTAACTGACATGTCTGGGATACTTAAAAAAAAAGTCAACAAAATCCTCCCCAAACCACCAACAACATAAAACACTACAGAACAGAGTTTATCTTCATTTAGTCAGGGTGATATTTAGCAGTGTTCTTAAGTCCATTAATAAATTTTGAATTCTAAAGGATCAATTTCCTGATAGAGCAACTGGACCATGCTTCTTTGTTTAACAGAGTTAATTTTGAGATACAGCTTCATAATGTCCTTCAATTATTTTAGTGCATACTTTTATCAAAAATATGATACAGCTGGAATGAAATCATCGTTCAAAGGAAAATTTGCAATAGTAACACAGCAGGGTCCCAGTTCAGCTGGCCTTTCTCCTGCTTTATCCAGTCCTAACAAATCAAAATGAGTGGAGTTGTAGGAGGGAGTGCTTACACAAGATGGAAGTTGCACTTCGTCAACACTGTGTTTGTTGATCAGAATGCCTAGAACACATTTTTCCTTCTTGATGGAGTTGGTTTCAAGAATGCCATGGAATTGCAATTTTAACATAGATGAGTTTATATTTAGCTCTCAGAGTAGCAGACTGCGTTATAAGCGTTTACAGAATTTGATCATACTTTAGTTCTAAAAACCATATATACGTGCATAAAAACATAGAAGGATGAAAGCCATAGCTCCAAGAGCATACCTGAGAGATGTGTGTGCTTCTGTTTTCTTCTCACTCTCTGCATTCTGCATGCCAGTTACAGAAACCAAGACTAGAGGGAAAAGTACCCCGCTGTGCGCTATGCTGAAATAGAGACTGAGGCATGTCAAAAAAGATCCAAAGCTTTTTAGCAGTATTTTCCCTCTGGATGCTACTTCTTTTTAGCAGCACTTCCTCTTGTATCCCTCTGGATGTAAGCTTCTGTACTGTACTACTCTGCTACAGGCAGAAAAAGTGTGGGGAGCTATGGCTCCAGTGTGGGGTAACAGATGAGTGTAGGGAGCTATGGTTTGCTTCCCAGACTGAATCCTGTCTAATGGGGATTGGGCAAATCCTGTGGTCTCTTCTCCCTCTATGAAGTAGAAAAACTAGCACTTGAGATAGCATTTTGGGAATGTGTGTGTTGGTGGCTTTTTTCCCCCACCAGTACACCTCAACATGAGAGGTGCATTAACAGTTCTATTGCATTTTGTAGTACAACATAGTAAATAACTAGCTGGCTAGTAAACTGCAGAGGAGACAAGATATCCTGGAACATGGAAAAGGTAGCACAGAAAATGCACTCCTTTTCTTTCAGCAAGGCAAACTGTTATCCTGGTGAGATTTTTATGGGGTTTTCTTTTTTTTCCTTGCCTTTTCGAAGCCCTGTCTGAAATCATTTAGCTATACTGAATCACTGCTTCCTGTGAAGAACAAGAATCACACCCTCATTAAACAGTAGTAGAGCTGAAATAAGAATCAACCTGTTAGTGTCTGTTACTCTGCTTTCTGTCTGCAGACAAAGCTCTGCACTCAGGGGCTTCAACATTTAGGATTGGGAATGCTGGTACCACATTCTTGATTTAAGCCTTGTACTATGTTTGTAATAGTTTCAGGGGTAAAGGACATGTTTGCTTAAGAATGTAGCCTTTAAAAACACTCTAGCAAATCTTAGTGATGGTAACACCTTTTGTGGGAGGAAAAGGGGATTGGGCAAAAAAGAGCAATCTCAGTTGAAGAAACATGAGCGGATCTGCAGAAGCCTGTGTCCTGTTATACCCGGAAGTGTCCTGGACCTCTTCATCGGGCAACATATTCATGATTAAGTGTTATGTGAAGGAGTAGAGTAAAGATTGTGGAATCCTGTAGTTCATAGAAGAAAAAAGTTCCAAGAATGGAAGTGGATTTTATGCAAGTGGCAAAGCTGGTAAAAGGTGTTGAAAAATTCCAAAGCACATATGTGGCTTTGTAATATCATGGATTGGTCCGTAACGCACAAGGAATACACCAACTTCTAGGGTACTGAATCTGACCCGACAGAAAAGGGGAGAAAGTGTGCAGGTGGTACTGCAGCAATGGATGTTACCCTAAACTGTCTCAATGCTTAACAGAGGAATATGGAGCTGTAATTCAATTGTATAAAAATTTGAAGAACATAAACCACCTTGGTTTAAGTAAGTCTTTGTAAGTGAATATTCTATTTGCAGAGCCATATCTCCTGCTGGCAATTTTCACATCAGATTATACTAATCCTACTTAAATAGTTATATAACCAATTAGTGGTAGGTGTTATCAACTCACTGTAGCCTTGAGAAAGAGTTTAGTATTCAAGTAACACATTATTTCTGGAGAAGTTTGCATGATAAAGGATGTGGATTAGAATTTTGGTCATTCTCCTGTGTGTCTCTATAATTATGGAGTCTTATCTTTATTGCTCAATGCATTCTCTGTTTTTTTAACTATAGCTACAAATAATGCAGAAATCTTGAATACAAACAATTCTAAGTACCAGCCCTATAGCTCCTATGGCAGAAGGTGACCAGCTACTTGAAAGATGCTTTATTATCCTAGAACTATCTATACCAATTAAATAATCACAATCCAGTCTAGTAGTGAGAGAAGTTTAAAAAAAGCCAAAAATCTAACTGCACAGCATGGAAAATTGGATCCCCATTGCTTCATGAGATAGTTCTTACCAGAAGAAACCAATACATTTCTGGTAGCAATTTTCTGATGGTATAAAAAAGGGAAATGTAACTTGCAGAGTGAAAATGCTCTATGGAAAATGATAAACTGTTGAGCTGCTTCATTTTAGAAATCAACAAATGTAGGTCGCTTGTGGTTGAACTCTTGAGGAGTAACTAGGCTTTCTGAGATCATAAAGGGCTGATGTTTCATCAATGCTGCTTCAGTAAGTGACATCATTTGTACCTTAATTGACACTTGAAAGTAATTTGGTTAGAGGATAAGGCTTTTTGAGGTTTATATTTACTGTTATAGTCTCTTGTTGAGATCTGCGAAGTAAATATTAGAATGTCAGCATGCTGCAAGTGGAACTTTTTGAGGCCATTCCTTTAAAGCAAAATATCTGGTACTCTTGGACTGTCAGGTGTGTTATATATGTTTAAAGCCTTAGAGTATGTTTTTGGATAACATATTGGATCTTTCGACCCTTCCTATATTGCAGCTTTTCAATATACAAACTAAGCATGAGATTAAAACTGTCCAGCAGTTGTTCAATGGTCAGTGCTACATTCATAGAATCATTTAGGTTGGAAGGGACCTTCAGGATGATCTGGTCCAACCATAAACCTAACTCTGACAAAAAACCATCACTAAACCATATCCCTCAGTACCATGTCAACCCGTCTTTTGAACACTTCCAGGGATGGTGCCCCAACCACTTCCCTGGGCAGCCCATTCCAATGCTTGATAACCCTTTCAGTGCAAAAATTTTTCCTAATATCCAACCTGAACCTCCCCTGGTGTAACTAGAGGCTGTTTCCTGTAGTCCTATCACCTGTGACTTGGGAGAAGAGACTGCCCCCACCTCTCTAGAACCTCCTTTCAGGTACTTGTAGAGAGCAATAAGGTCTACCCTCAGCCTCCTTTTCTCGAGGCTGAACAACCTCAGCTCCTTCAGCCTCTCTTCATAAGACTTGTGCTCCAGACCCCTCACCAGCTTCATTGCCCTTTTCTGGACCCGCTCCAGCGCCTCAATGTCTCTTTTGTGGTAAGGGGCCCAAAATTGGACACAGTTTTTAGCAAACCCTGCCAAGCACCCTTTTTAAATACAAACAAAAAAACACCCAAAGCCCAACTAAAAAAACCAAAATCCAACCCTTTAATTCAGAGCTGCTGGAAGTGATGATCTTAAGCTTCTTGTGTACTTGCCTGTTCTCTGACGGAAGATACTAAAAGCGAACCCAAGTACTTGAGGTTAAATTCTGCTCCAACATCCATAAGGATTGACTGGAATATAGTAGGGCTCTGTGTTGGTAAGAAAGTTCTGTGTCGTAGAGTTGAATTTTTGTTTTTGTCTTTGAATCAGAACTTGTTTCAGATTATTGTCACTTTGTACCATAACTTATAACCCAGTTATCTGCACACTAAACCCATGTAGCCTGGCTTCTGGCGGTGATGAGATGGAGGCCCCTTCTACCCACAGGACTATGTGAGCGCAGTTCAGATTTTGATTTGTGGCCAGATATAGTCTGGAAGTGGTGTAGGAATAAAGATTATTAGTATAGGGAAGGAGAATTTCCCAGTCTTGAGTCTGTGTTGCAGTTTTGTGTCTTTCAGCTACATTATCCACTTATCTGCATTCTCTTACAAGGTATGTACTCTAGCATAGTGATGTAAGCAGTTCAATTTTAATACCTCTTGCTGGAAGAGGTTAAAAAAAAAGACGGAAAAATCTATTAATCTTTAGAAAGATTTCTTTTAAATGCTTTTGCATAACAAGTTGTTTAAATATTTAATGTGATGTAAACATACAGATATTCTTTACAAGGAATGGCTGCATTAAATAGCTATTCAAAGTAGATGCATATATCTTACAATATGACAGTAGGACTGGAAGATGCTTATTTAAGGAAGAGAAAAATGTATTCTATAAAACGATTGGATAATAGATATCTAAGTTTCTAGCTCATAAGCTTTTCCTAAAGCGCTAATGGGATCGTAGACCTCAGAAGCTTTGCAGCAGCATATTTCAAATCTTCAAACTCAATGGGGCACATATCCTAAGTCAGTGTACATACACAGGAGTATATTTGCATTGTGACTCTCTCAATCTTGCATACATATGTGCACAACTGAATCTCTCATGAGGAATGTAATTTACAACCTAGTAAAATTCTCTAGGCTATAAATTTTGGTAAGAGGATGCTTTTTCAAGGTTCATGTCCTGTACGTCTTTCTGTAAACCTGCTTTCTCAAATGCTCATTTCCCTGAAACTCTCTGACTCACAGGAGACTAATGGGGGATCCCTTTTGATTTACCATTTGTGTGTAAATTGTCCCCACAAATCCCTGTTCATGAAACGCTTGCTTCCTCTCTCATTTAACACTACCTATAATGCACTTTTATATGTGGTAGCTTGTTGCCATGCGGCTGCTTGCCCTGAGTGATGGTACTTGTTCTCAGGCTGGCTGGTGGTGATGGCCTTTTCACTTGCATTTGATTGCTAGATTACGTATTTCTGGTTTGAAGCACATCCATTAGACTCTTCTAACTGCAGTTAGAGTTATGTGTCTGCTCCTGGTTTTTGTGCAGCCAGTATGGGATCTCAGAGGTAGGATCAAGATGAGGAGAGTTTAAAATATTGTTAAAGGGAATTATTAAACTGTGAAAACCCCAAAGCAGCTGCTTCTGTCCTAACCCTCTGTAGAACTTCACTTTGAATTAGTTTGGCAATGGCCCTTTCTGGTCTACAAAACTGATGAAACTGATGTTTCTCTCAAGACCATGATCTCAACTGGAGTATATCTGTCCCAGAAGAGACTGGTCTTGGGCTCAAAAGGTCATGCGATGTATTGTAGTTGGCTTTTCTTTCAGAAAGTACTTTATATTACTCTAGCCCTTTGAGTAAGTTACAGTCAGGAGTGAAATCTATGTGGAGCAGTAAGTTTTGATAATGTATACAAACGGCTGAAACTTGTCATGGCTCATCTATGGGACTTTTCTTCTCAAAGGTTTTCCGTAGTCCTTCCCTCCCAATTACCTATTACTACATCTCTGGAGTCTAATCTCAGCCACAGAGAAAATGACTGGAAGAAAGGTGAAATGAAGTTTTCTACAGGAATTAATGTTTTTATATTCACTAACTGTATAACTGGCCTACTTGTTTACATGAAGAAAAATCTCTGAGGAAATAATAGCAAGCCTCAGCAGTCATTCAGTCCAGCAGCCCTGTGACAGCTGAGACTGCAAAGGATTTTGTAAGCTCCTTGCTTGCTTTCCTCCCAACTCTACCCCATCCTCAAATTACACTGCCTCTAATAAAACATAACCTTTTTGGTTTGTGACTTTTTTTTTCCTGTTAAGCTTGATTTCACATCTATTTATGACCCCTTTTCCTGCTGCCTCCCCTGCCCTGGAATGAGTGGGAGTGTAGTGTTGTTGCCTTCAAAACACAAATGGAATTGATGTCAAAAAACTGTAGTAATGAGAAGGAGCTTTTAAAGTAGTTTTTTTTTTCTTTAACTTCTGCGCTTCAGAAATTTGTTTCAGTATTTGAAACATTTCAGAATAATGTCTTTCTGCTACTTAACCCAGAAGAACTGAGAACTTAATTTTGAATATGCTCATGGCACCTCTTAATGTTTGGGGGTTTATTGGAGCAATTCATAGATGATACCTAGCTTAAGATTCATTTTAATGAATTATAAGCTGAGAATCCTCAGTATAGTAAATATTCTAATGGATGTTGCCACATGAGTGTTCAGTTGTGACTGTTTCAGTGGCATGAGCAGGGCTACAGGTGTTATCAGCCTCATTCTTGCTGTTCTTTAGCTTTACATTTTATTGTCTTATAAAAGTTATGCAATTGTAATACAAATGTAAACAAATCCAGGCGTTTAAGAGCTTGAAAATGATCTACTGAATCAAAGCACAGTAGCTGAGACCTGTTGTGTGTGTGTGAATCCTTGTGTCACTGTTCTCTTGAGGTAGTTTTTGCTTAATTTAGATTTTGTGAGAAATGTTCTGCTCTTCAAAACCAATTGCTTATCAATAGAAGCTATGTAAAAAAAAAAGACTGTGCCCTCAAGTCTATGTTACTGACAATGAGGATCATTATCAAGATGACACATCAGTGGTGAATATGATGTTGTTGGCAGCACACATTGTCCTTGCAGAATGACAAAATCCAGTTTCTCCTGCATGCTTTGCATGAGGTCAGAAGTACCATTGCTTCTTTTAAAAACGGAATGTTTTTCCTCTTGTAAAATAATCATCTTGCTTTGAGCTGTGGTGAGTATTTACTGATGAGTACTGTGAACACAGGTCAGTGAGGCACAAAAGAAACCATAAAAGCAAAAAACATAAATTCTGCATTTTATAAATATTTAAATACCTATTTTCAGCAAAATATGCTGTATATTGCATCCTAGATATCTCTGATACTGTTTTTAGCTAGATAAAGAGATAACTTTGTTTGCCATACGGTTACTAGTATTGAGAAAGAAAGTGAGCCTTGACTTTCATCTCTTCATCTGAAGGAAGGCACAAACACCTCTAGTCAATAATTATCTATCATTAACCACCACCCCTCAAGTTGGGGTTTTGTATCGCAGCATTATATCTCTATTGAAACACTAGTAATTCTCCAGCTTTGTTTATTCATATTATCTTGCTGAGGCTTGGGGAATAAACTTTAATATTTACTTAGTGGTCAGTTAATGAAGGCCACCTGAGAGCTGCCAGCCAGGACAATGAATATCCAGCCTTGTGTTAAGCTCCTTAGTCTGTCTCTTCAGTCCAGTGAAAGCAGTGGAGCAAGAGAGTAATTCTGGTTAGTTAAGAGCAAACCCCCAACTCTCCTGTCTCTCATAGGTGGTCATGTCCTCCTGGCTCTCTTCAGAGAGCATCCATGTTCATCTTGGGTGTTGTATGCCCACCTCTTGAGCATCTTAGCCTCAGGGGTAAGAAAGGCATCTCTCTTGTCCTCTGCCTCTCAGGATCCTGTGCAGACCCGCTGGCAAGGAAGTGGGCTCTTTGGCCCATCCCTGGTGACTCTTGTCTGGCTTTCTGCAGGGGTAGGGCTAGCTATTCTTCCAGGTGCTGAATAAGATCCACTTGCATCACTAAGTTCTGATGTTTCATGCACTTTTATTGGATGATGTTAATATTTATGAAGCACTTTCTATTCAGAAGTTAGGGGAACACAGAACACCTTTGGGAGCTACTGTGCTATTACTACCTTACCTTATAGATGAGAAAGTAAATTGATTTGCCAAAGGCCACACAAAGTCTCCAAGGGAACCAGAAATATAATGTGGATCCATCAAAGGGTCCTTTTACCTACACAGTAATACCTTTGCTTTAGAGATAATAGCAAGAATATTGGAAACATAATACTGGTAAGAACTGGAACTATTAAAAAGTAATGCAAATACAAACCATTTTTCTGGTGCAATTACCACATAGAAGCAACCACAAGAAAGCTCTGTGCAGTGACTTCCTTTCTATTAGTAAATTAATGCCTCAACCATGCCATCTGACTGCCTGCCAGCTGAGTTTTGCTTAATGTTGAATGAGCCTGAGGCAGAGATAGTAGGTCCTGTGCCAGCAGTAAAGCCAACTTGGTTCTCTGACTATGTTTTTTCATTTTGTTTCAATGGTTTTGTCCAAAATAGTCTGCCTGTAGCACTGGACCTAGAAATGAGATGTTTGTGAGTATCATCCCACCTACGCAGAGTGGGAACTGATTTGCAGTATTTGTGTTGCTAGGCTTTGACAGGTTCACATAGAAGAAGAAAACAAGTTTGTCTGATCAGCAGAGAGACAGAAAGTACCCCTTGCATGTATTTCTTAGTCAGGGATGAGGACCCAAGCTGTAGCAAAGAAATGAAAGGATAATTGGATTTAAAGTAAAAGTTTTCATCCTTAAAACTACACCTTTGGCCTGTTGGATCAGTGTGTGGTTATTTGCAGCTCTGAGGTGGATGTCATAAGCAGGAACATATTTTGCAGAGGAGATGTACTTAAAAGAAAACTTAATGTTTTCTGAAAAAGCATCAAAGATCTGCTACTTTCAAAACTGGCCTCTTTCTCATGCTGTTACAGCAGATATGGGACATCAGCAGTCTAAAAATGAGCCACTCTGGTGAGAAATACTAAATCTATAATGGTATATTAGTGATGTGTCTTCCCATTAAGTAGTCTGTAATCATATTACGTTAGGACAGTATAGCTTTACTGTTGTGTTTCACAGTGCCTAATGTGCACCACATAATTGCATTAGTGAGCATGAGAGTAGAAGACTTCTTACAGTGCAGTACTTCCACAGGTTTGCATCGATACAGCCTTGCCTTTGTTAAAACAGTATTACC
This sequence comes from Calidris pugnax, assembly GCF_001431845.1. NCBI lineage: Eukaryota > Metazoa > Chordata > Aves > Charadriiformes > Scolopacidae > Calidris > Calidris pugnax. The sequence continues at coordinate 1,292,017 of NW_015090989.1, read as the reverse complement.
CAGGATTTACAGCTGGCATTAAACTTCAGGAAGAGCTGTAGATCAAGAATAATTTATTAGCTGCGTTGCTTCTTATGTGGCTTGCTTTCCAGCTTTCCTAGTGTTCTTCCAGTTGCTGTTAACAGCCTCTAGAAAAGCTACAGTTGAAAAGCCTTACGAAGAATTTCAGTAAGCACCAGGAAGTGCAGTATCATGGTACTTCTCTGATTATGTTGCAGAGTCTTCTGCCGTGTTGTAAATTTTCCTTCAAGACTCTTGATGTGGCCTGAGTTTCCAAATCAAGATGCAGAAATAAACACAACTTAAGGGTAGTGAGTGCTTACTTGAGGAAAATGACGCAGTTACCCCTGTGCATGTCTTAAACTGGGGTGCTTGTGAAGTGTCTCGGCTCTTGGTCATTGCAGATCGTTCTAATGAGTGTTTCAGGGTGGTTGATCTTCCCTTGTTGGGCCCGAGTAGCAAGTTATGAATTGCTTTGTGCATGTGGACACACAAGAGGTAGCTTTGACCCTCTCTTTCCAAAGCTCTGCTTGCCAGAATTCTCACCCAAAGTGTATAGAAATCTCTCAGCTGACTTTTTCAGCATGATCAAAACAGAATTGCAGGTGACATAGACCCTCAGTCAGAAAGGCAGTATGTAAGGTTAACTAAAGGCAGTAGGTTGCCAATTTGCTAAATAACAGGCAGTTTGAAACCCCTTTATTTGCGTATAGGAAATCCAAGTCACGAGACCTGTGACTTGTATTAATATAGCAAAACAGAGATTGATAGATTGATGTTGGCATGCCTCTCAGCTGCCAGCTGCCTCGTAATGACTAGCCCAGCTGTGATACAAGTAGGAATAATTTCTAGGCTTTATCTTTAATTTTAGTCTGCTTATTTATTTATGTTTGGTAGTATTTTATTTAATAGTTTGTTAAATTGTTTTTAGTATTCCTGAAGACTTGCAAATACCTCTTTGGACCAAAGTGAAGTTGGGTAATACATCTGACATCTTAAAGAATTTACCACTGGTCAATGACAGCAGATGCCATATCAAGGATGCAAGAACAAAAGACTCCACACACTCTTCCCTTTCTATATTAATGCTGTAAAAATCCTGTAGTGAGTCAAGGCTAGAGACAGTCATAACTGGTGATGAGCTGGGGTCAAAGAAGTAGATGGCATACTGATTTCCTTCCTTTCCATTGCCATCTCTGTGCATTGTGCATACTAGGATATAGTGCTGTCACCAGCCTGCTGGTGCTATCCTGTGATTACTGTAGCCAGAAACACTAGCAAGCCTGACTAGTACCCACTCCACTTGAGTAAGGGCTGAGCTGAAGGTTATGGCTGAGGCATCTGTTCTAGCATCAAAGCAGCTTCTTTTTTTCAAGCTTTGTGCTCATATATAGCTAAATGGTTATTAGATGTGGAATCAGTGCAGCATGGACATAATACAGCAATAACTTTCATAGCTTCTAATTCTGTGATCCCTGTGTCCCTACTGCTGCTCACTGCCCTTTAGGAGGTTTCAAAACTTCAGAGCTGTCTAGGTAAAAGTGATTGTTGCTGCTCAGGTAAGTGACCAAGAAAAGGAGATGGGTAGAGCTGGTGGAAGAGTTGTTGTTGCATCTGTTGTTACCAGGGAAGGGAGAGGTGCTACCTGTAGATGCTATTTCATAGTCCCCAGTTCTTCAGCGTTAATATCAGGAGCGATCCTGAATTTTGTGTATTCCCATGTCCTGGGAAGTTCAGCAGAGCTGAGTGTGTTTTGGTTGAAGGGGGCAAAGATTTAGTTTCCAGTGGTTGTAAATGCCATGCCTGGTGGTGGTTTTTTTTTTTTTTTGTCCTACTTCTTGATCTTAGGCTTTTCCCAGTTAAAGAAATGAGCCAGAAAGAATTCCTGGTGTGGGGAGAAATTTTGGTCATCCATAGGGATAAAGAATTAACTTTTGCAGTCTAGTAGTTAATAATTTCTCTGTTCTCTGTATCGATTCTGGGGAAAATAAGGATGTGCTTCTCATTTCCCATCTCTTTTAGAGCCATTCTCCCCCACCCCTGGTGTTTAATCTAAATTGGCTCAATATTAACCAGGTAAGTGTTAAGAATTAATCTGTGTGCCTTTGTTAGTTTTTGATGGTGTGGTGTTGTTTTTTGTTTTTGTTTTTTTTTTAAGCTAGTAGCTATGTGAACTTGACTATGAAAAATGAAAACCCTTAAAATTCAATGTGTCTCAGATTATCTTTGGCTCTACTCCTGCTGTAGTGCTGTTCTTATTCTTTGTTCCCGTCAGAAGCAGAACTCAGTGAAGTCCGCTTCTAATTTGTGCTCTTTCAGAGAATGGACCTATTCTTTCTGGCAAGTTTAACTCTGATTGTTCAGTCTTTGTATTGGCTTGATTGTCTTCTATAGCAGCATCATGGTTTCTGTAATATCCTTTTTTTTTAATGGTAGGATGACCAGAACAGCACAGAGCTATCTTTCAGAAGACTAGAATGAGTCTGTGAGGTGTGTGAACTGAAGCACCACAGGACCTGATGTCTTTTTTTTTTTTTTTTTCTCCAGCTTTTTATATTAGTACTGTGTCAAGAAGTTGTGTGTAGCTGGGTCTGGAGAGATTCCAAGGCAAGGAGTCCTCTTTGAGGATGAGGAATATGGGAAAAAGATGAGTAGAGAAAAAAAGGAACAAATCTGCTATGTCCCTTTTTGTTTTCTATTTGTCAACAGCTGATTAAAAATGTGTTAACACACTGTTTCCCATCTAAGTTGAAAATACATCTTTATGTTAAGAAGTCAGATTCAGGATGTTGTACTGTGTTTTAAGCTGCAGCAGGCAGGATTTAAAAGGAACGATTTTCCAGTTAAGCAGTTGAAGCTGGAATTACTTGTGCAGGTACCTGCCTGTGAATGAAAAGTTATCTGGAGACAGTGTTGTAGATTGGGCTGGGCTGGCCACTGAAACAAATGATAGATGCTCTCTTTCACTTCTTGCCCCTTCAGAGAAGAGAGAGCATCTCCCTTCAGGGAGAGAAGGATGAGAGAGAAAGAGACTTAGGAGTCTAAAAAAACTGTTTTAAAGAAATATTAATCATAAAATAATTCAAAAAGATAGTATTAAAAAAAAGAAAATAATGAAATATAAACAACATATACAAACTCAGTATCAAGCTTACAGGATGAAGATCATGTCACTGGCAGGCACCGGGAAAGTCCCAGAGTGGACTCAGCAAGAGACAGGAACTGGATTCTGGATCTTGATTCAGGAATGTGGATTGGGATCAGAGGCAGACAGACAGGGTCTCCTTGGTCATTTGCCGTTGAAGAAAGAGGGCTGACCCTTTGATCCCTGAGCAGATGGCATGGAATGCCCTGTTGGTCAGTTTGGGGTCACCTGTCCTGTCCCCTCCTCCCTCCAGGTGTGACCCCTCTATGCTTTTCCACTTCTGACCTTCCAACAGTGCAAACAACGAAGTTAGCAATATGTATAAGCAAGAGCCTCTCTGCATGTCATTCCTGGGCATAAATTAGAAACAATTGCGTCTTATTACTCTGGGAGTGGACAGTGTCTGAAAAATACGCTGTTAATTTCAGAGTTAGAAGAGGCTTAACTGTGAAGTAAAACTACTGAACAGAAAATTGATTCTGTTTTACCTCAAGCCAGGATGGACAGGTTAGTCTGTTTACTTCAATGGTTGCTTTTCTGCCCTCGTGTCCCTAAAAATAGGAGCAAAATCTAGCTTTTAGCTTTTTTTATCAACTTCTCATAAGTAGGTGCTTTTTCTTAGTGAAGTCAAGAGAGGGTCATATTGGTAAATAATTCAGTTTAGTTTACAGTTTGAGTTTAGGCAGTATAACAACAAAGTTACACATTGAAACATCCAAGAAATAAAACACTGAGGGTAAAAACTGCACAGATAAACACCATTAAATCACTGTATGTGCTTAGGTTTTCTTTCCTCAAATAAAAATGTGTTCAATTTTCTTAAAACACAAAGACTTTAGCAAGTCTGCTTCCTCAAAGAGGTGACACAAGTTTCAAGAAGCAGGGTCCAAGATACAGCCAGGACCATACTCTGCCCTAGAAAACAAATTCATGAGAGAGTGCTGCACACTCAACCTAGAGGATCTCAGGTTCTTCAGTTTTACATTTATAATTAAAGAGCACTAAGTGCCTGGCCTCCAGTTGACTCAACAGTGTGAGTAAAGAAAATTGCTGGAAAGCAAAAAATGAATTATCAGTGATTCTTTCACATCTGTCCAAAATTACTTTTTTTTTTTTTATGAAAGCAGCAGGTCTTGCGCTTGATTTGGGGAGGGTACTGCTGCTGCTTATGAGAAAAGTAAACCTCTTCAGCATCTACTCTGTTTGAATCTTACGCTAGCCTAAAAAGGAAAAGTAATACTAGACCCACGCTCCTTATTAACTATAGACAACTGTCCAAAAATACTAGCAACTTCCATGTTATGAGCCTCTGCCACAGAGGCATACAGCAGTAAGCTTTTAAGAAGCGTTGGAGTGGTGACAGCTCAAAGGAAATGTGTCAACTACTTGGATAGGGTGGGATGTGCACTTGTCTAATTATTTTGGACAGCAATGAAAGCTACGCATCTGAGCCTGCCTGTTAACAGACAGGCAGGACAGAGCATTAGCCAGGTAGACAAAGCATCTAGTCAAATCATGCAAAAATGGGAAATCTCACAAACATGAATTTTCAGTGCATGTGTGTTGCTTGTGTCTGCAACCTTCCTTCAGTGGATGCTCCTACAAGTAGGCTTCAAAGCTGCCCAAGGAGAAAAAGTGTTTCAGAAGTATTTGAGATTGAATTTCGAACGTAAGTTTACCTATTCTAATTAGTATTCCTTTGAGCTAAAGAAACCCTGTTAAGGATCAAAAACCTTTGTATGGCACACTTAGGACTGTCTTTGCAGATTCAAACCCTTGCAAGGACCTTGTTATAAGCAGCTCTTAACTTGGAGATAAATAAACTCCAGGTTCTTAGTAGCTGAATTGGACTTCTCAGAAAGTTTACAAAGATGGACAGGAAGTGGAAATCTTTGAAAAAACTACTTAGTGTCTGCAGGAGATCAGGATTTACCCAGTTTGCTCTTCAGCATTAGGTCTGGGTGCTTAGTTTTCACAAATGAGAAGTCTTTTAGCATTGAATAAGTATTGTCCCTTCACTGTTAGAGGATGCCACGTGTCTTATTCTTCAAAATATGTTGCTAATGCTCTGTTTTCTGTGAACTGCCCTGGTGAGCATCAGAAAATAGAGCATTTAAGGAGAGATATGTACAATTTCTAGACTTTGTACAAATTTTAGGCTTTAAAAAACAATCAAAACAACTTACTAGAGGAGAGCCAGTACATCCATTCCTTCTGTAATCTGGTAGAGGTTAATAAAAAATGGTAATAAACTGCATTTAAGGATCTGATGTGATTTGCTTTGACTTTTTTGATGATATTGAAAGGGTAACTTGGTTTTGTTTAGGACGTTATAAAGATTTTACTCCAAATAAAAAATGAATTAATACAATAACAAACAAATCTGATAACTGTATGTGCTGTTGCTCTAGGCCAATTTATCACATCATACAGGTTGGTTCCACTCAAGGTGAAAGCAGGGGAGGGCTAAGCCGATGGCAAATAGCAAAGTAGTGATATCGCCGAAGAGCTGACAGATACGACTGAAGGTCATTACCATGACATTATCATTATCTGGGCAGGATTAAATTAAGCCCATAACTAATTATATTGTCCTTTCCAGAAATAGTCCAGAAATACTTCTGGCAAATGTCAAAAATATGGTTCAACAGTTTGATGTTTGGAGCTTGTCACTCAGTAAGGGCTGTGTGTGTTTGTGCAATCACAATATAATAAATTGAAGGGAAGCCACTGAAAATGAGCAGTATTGGAGTATTTCATAGCCCTCAATCCACACATGCCAATTAAACTTGAATGGAATCCTTTTTGAGATAAGAAATAAGTGGGTTTACCTCTTCTGCTAAAGCTACCTTTGCCATCCTTCAAACTTTACTTTCATATATCCTTTCTTTCTAACTTGCTGTACTTAAAGTACTTTGAAAAGATCTTTATTTTCAGAACATGTTGGACAAGTGTACTGTTGTAATCTACCTTTTCAACTGTCATTTTCCAGTCTCCTTACTGTGTATTTTTTATTGTATACCCAGTATTTTTAAGCTATGCCTATCTCTTAACCCTTTCCTGTTTATCTATGTTGGCCTTTTCTCAGTGTTACTACATTTATTTCTAGAATACTTGCCAGAAGGGTAGTTGAATTTATCTTTGAACAATTTCAATTTCCTTTCTGTAGCTTTTCCTGCATTTCTTTATCCCTGTACATTTTTCTTTCAGCTTTACTCTCTGCCTACAGTGTGCTGTGCTGAAATTCAGCATCTTTACTTATCCCTGGCTTAGCCTCAGTTTATTTATGGGTACAAACACAACTGCATTACAGGTGTTGCTTAAAAGTCACCTCATCTATTCATCTCAGCAATGAGATTTTGGGGATTGGGACCTAATTTACTTTCTGAGGAAGTGCCTTGCAGTATACCCAGAAATGCCTCTGTTATTCCTGTAGTCAGCAAGCTGGGTGGCAGTCAAGACAGGTTTGTTTTTTTCTTATTTCTAGTCAAGCTGCTTCTTCCCTTCTTTCACTTTGCCCACTTCTGTGAAAATCCCTGCTATCAACTTCAATTCCCTTTTGTTTCAGTCTCCAGCTGAAACTCCCATGCATATGGTTTGTATTTGGACATGTCTTTATTTTTCACTTCAGTAGGAGTTCTTGCACATAGTGTGAATAAGCAGCATTTGTGGGCAGGATTGTGTACAGAAAAGGTGAAGAAATGGCTCTACTACTTTTAGGTTGGGCTTAGAGACCTGTGAAGAACTCCTGGGAGAGACTGGTGGGGAATGGGAAGGGAAGTGAGGAAGTAGGAGGGTAAACAGCAAGTAGCTGGTGAATGGCTTAGTTTTATCTCCTCAAAAGAGTGCTCCTTGATCTCCTGTGGGTACCCATCTGAGATGTTCATGCTGAGCTAACCAGAGTGATTGGTGGCCATCACTGCCAGAGCATCTGTCCACTAGCCCATGTATTTTCCACCTTCTGTTTCCCTATGCCCATTCCTACAGAATTGCTGCTCCATCTGCCCAGCTCTCCCTATTGCTCCTGTACTTCTCTGTAGACACCTAAGGTTGTTGGAAAATCAAACTAATGACTTTTTAAGGAGGAGATTTTGACTCCTGCAGAGCATTGTTAGGTGAGCTTAAAGAAAGTCACTTACTTTTAATGATTTTATCTTCCCGATTGCTATGGTATACACTATGAAAAGTAGTGCAGGAGCATTACAAGGCTTTGTTTAAACTTTTAGTTCCCTAAAAGATGAGGGAAGGGGAAGAAAAGAGGAAAAGCAAACAATGGCAATAGCAACAAACCCCCAGTATTCTGCATCTCTAACTCTGTGCTCTGCTTCATGGCCACATGGCCACTATGTGGTGGGCTGTCTCTCAACATCAGATTTACTTGTGGGGGCTCTGATGCCCACAGTGCAGATTTCATGTGCTGCTTTAATGGATTTCTTCAGGCAAAAACCCCAGTTAATCGTCCAGTACTGTGAAATTGCAAACTTTCCATAATTTCATGCTCTTAATCAAACAGATATGTCCTCTCTGACCTTGAGAGAGATGGGGTTGGGGGGAGAGCTTTAGCAAGGGGAGGAAGAAAATGAAATGCAAAAGCCTTCCATCACTGTGTCCCTTGTGCCTCCCTCCCATAACAAAGCCAGCAGCTGCTGGTAACATCCAACTGTTCAGTGGCTGATAAATGAGAATCCAAAATCTGTATGTCCCATAGTGCATCTGGAAATGTATTCAGTGTTTTGGGGATTCCTTACAGCTCCTCTGGACCTAAGTGATGCATTGGAGGCTTTCTCTTTCTGGGCTATAGGACTTATGTATTTATAGGTTCTAAGTGTTTAGACCCACCTGAGGCTGTAAGAAAAGGGTTTCTCTATAAAGTACTGCTTGGAGTAAGAGGAGATGCAGTATTATTTTGTAATGCGATAAGGTCTCCCCTCAGCCTCCTCTTCTTCAGACTGAACAACCCCAGGTCCCTCAGCTGCTCCTCATAAGACTTACTCTCCAGACCCCAAGTCCACAGTAAACATGGTGTTTTCAGAGCATTTTAAATATTTAAGAATATAATATTTCATAATCCCAATTAAAAAAAATAAAAATTCTATCCTTTCAAATTTTTTACTTAATGTTATTGCATGGTGGAGGATATTGTAGAAAAATTGCACTAAGGTTACCAAGTAGTGTTATTTTTTCCATTATTACATGAGTTTAACCTATTTACTTTCCTAATGATAATTTGCAATCCTCTTTGATTTACTAGAGCAGTAAAACAAAATCTAGTCAAAAGATATGGGAGGAAAACCTTTTAATTGCCTCTTCCAGAATAATTTCTAAACTATAGTATTTTCTTTCTTAATAGCTTTATCTTTTTTCAAAGTCTGTTGTACAGCAAGTTATAGTTTATTGGAAATCACGTAGCAGTTGTGATCCTCCTACTGTTAGAACTTTCTTGAGGTAAATTTATTTCTTTCAACATGAAACATTGAAACATGGTTGTGATCCAGTGGTCTTAAGGTCTTGATAGGTGATAATATTTGTAATTATATTAATTATCCCATAATAACTTTCTGTCTTGGGAAAAGTTTCTAGTAGATCAGGCATGCTTTACCATGTAAAGATAGACTTAAAAAACAAACAAACAAGAAAAAACCCACCAAAACCAACCAACCAAAAAACCCCCAGAAAATCTTCAAACTGGAAATGTAGTATTTACAAGAACGATTTGAGGAAACTGAATTAATAATCATCATCTCTATGATCTCCTGGGATAGGAATTTTATTCTTCCCTGATCTAGCATGATGCCATGACACTGCCCTTGGTTACAACTTCCATTAATGTAAGTTGAAGATACCTGGTACCTTGAAGAGATGCTCAATGTCTCACAGAAGGACACTACCTAAAAATAGTGGTGCTTATCTTGTTACATAAACTGTGACAAGCTTTTTTAATGTTTCTTCTTATTTTAACATGTTGATTTTGCAATTCACCATTAGTGGCAGCTCTGTGTACAATCAAGCTTAGTCCTAGTTGATAATTTAGAATTTAAACTGTTTTCTGTGCATCATTGTTCATTGTATGTACGTGTGCAATAACTGTGGCAAAATTGTGAAGTTCAGTTCATTAAAGTTTTAGTTGAGGGCTGAATTCAACTACCTTTTCTTTAAACTGATATTTTGAGGAAGACTAGTTGACTTAAAAGAACAAAATATTTTAATGTCTCCACTTGGGAAAGCATATAAATATTAGTTAAAAATTCAAATGGGTTTAATTTCTTCAACTGTAAGATAATTTCCTTTAGCTACTAATCAAAAGGGAGAATAATCAGTATCAGTGGAAAAGTCTCTGTGTGTGAATCAGTTAATATGCACTTTCCATGGCCAGGTGGAAATACATATGCTGCCCAATATTCATGGGATCCCTTATAAGAGGAGTGTTTTTTCTGATTGCAGTCCTCAAATATTTGTCCTGACAAATGTCATGTGTTCTGGAAAGCAGGTTGTTGTCTGTAATGTTGATTTTTAGATAAAATAAGCACAAAAAACCCCCCAAAACCAAAAACAAAAAAACAAAAACATTGTAAGATGGGAATAGCCCTTTCTTCTCTCACAGGTGAGAGGTGTCTGGTGTTTTGTTACCTGGCAGGACTTGACCTTTGCTTATGATGGAAACTTTTACAAAGGAGGGTGATGATTCTGAGTTGGATGTGAGGGTATCAATTCAAATATCACTGTTTCTCTTGGTACCCGGTAGGGCTATTTCTCTTGGGTATGTTTTAGGTATCTTGGAAATAGATGGAGAAGAAACTTTGACTGTGACAAGCTAAAGATTTTTGTTAGATATATTCAGGCTTTAGTGATCAAAATGCTAAGAGCCATAATGAGAAGTGAATGCATGAGATTATCACAAGTTTTAACTGGTAGTATGGTTGTTGAATAGGCTGAAGAGTGTCTGTCAAAGGTAAGAGAAGAGCAATACCGGGTGGTGAATAGAGCTAATCTACAGAGATTTTTTTCATTTTTAACCTTATCTGGGTTGAAGGATGGATCCAGGCTTTATAGAGCTCTTAAACATAATACTGCTCTGGAAACTTTTGTAGAAAATGAAGTCTCCAATGTATTTCCAAGCTGGAGATGTTACTTTCAACATAGTAACCCTTCCTAGGAGAAAATTCTTGAGATGAATCATAGACGTTGACAAAAAACTGCTCAAATTGTCAGCCAAGTAATGGAGAAACTTCCTGTCAGATTTCATGGCAGAAAAAGTAATACTCATTTTGTGGTCTCATGCAGTTAACGACCAGATACTTCACTTTTGTAAGTGGCATTCTATTTTTTAATTTTTTTAAAAGGAATTAACTTTAATAGATCTCTCAACTGAGGAATATGCTTGTATCTGTCAAGAGTTAATTCTTTAAAATTATTAAGAGCCCTCCCCCCCAGCTGTGATCCTTTAAAGTATCAAATGTCCAAGTTCTACTGTTCTTCATATGGAAAACTATTTTGAAATTGATGGTATGTTCCTGCCTGCTTGTTCCTAAGCTTAATGCAGCTGTTACCATGTTGATGGACTCTGCATTATCATTGTTTCTTTATGATTCTTTTTTATTACTACAGTTCTTTTAATTAATTCTGATGACAAAAACATATTTGTAAACCACCTTATTTATCTGCCTTCAAAACTAGCTTGTTCTGCATTTAAACAAGTAATTAACTGCTGCTACAAGCAACAGTGCTGCTTGCAGTCTGGTGTGCCTCTAGCTTAGCTTTCAACTCTAACTTGCCAGTTTTCCTCTACCATGGTAATATGGTTTGTTATGAGGCTTTGTACTAATTGAGCAAGATGTAACTTTTAAGAGTTTACTTAGGTAGGGAGGGAGATGGGGGACCTGGGTATCCATGGATACTCTGTCGTTCAGGGATTCTGCTCAGGATAACTTTCAAATTGAAAGTCAACACATCTCATCTGCACTATCATTACTGAAGTGTTTGCAGAGACATGCTCAGTGTTAATTTAGTGGATTTAATTTAAAATGGGGGAATTAAGGTTCAAAAGCTATATTTAGTGAATAAACTGCTTTAGAAGAGGTGAAGGCTCTTTCAATCTCGATGAGGCAATTTCATCACAATTTAAAAAGAGGTCAGCTAAATTTCCACATACCTTACAGGGCACAGACATTAGTGTAGTCAAAAAAGACAAGTGAGTGCTAGAAATCTATTGGGAAGAGGACCATAAAACTCTGTCTGTAATTTGAGGCCCTAAATTTAGGGCACTCTAATTAAAACTGACTCCTCATCCAAAAATAGCCATCATCTTACAAATCTGTTTGATTATATACTACAAGTATGCCACTTTATTTCTGGCAGGCCAATTTTTTTTTTTTTTAAATCAAGCTGTTATGTTTGGCTGTTGGGAAAGGAGGACAGACATTCTTATGCCTTCAAGCCTTCTCTTTGTATATAAAATCCCCTCTTTTGACAAAATGCTGCATTTCTTGCTAGAAAATTTTGGAAATGGAAATTAAACTTATTGTGTGAACTTAAAATTCCAGAGCAGCTCAGACTAGAGGATATATGAATGGAGAAGGATAGGAAGGAAAAGCTGTTGTCAGTACTACAGTGTATATAGATTTGAAAATGAGATGCAGCTTCTGGAAGGATTAGAAAACCATCCCTGAATTCTTCAAGTGTAAGCCTCCAATGTGATGTTGTATACTGATTTTTTCCATAAAGTAGCTTGTTTTATTTGTCTGGAGACCAGTTTTTACTTCCATAGTCTAACCTAGGAAAAAAAAAATCTGTTTTCATAGGTACTAGTAACAAAAGGTATTAGAAATGTAACTGGTTTGATAAAGCAACATGCAGTGAAATCTGTCTGTATGCAATCTGTCTCTGGCACTTGTAAAAAGGTCGGAGTTACAGGTTTAATGTTAATGAGACTGGTGGCTTTTACGGTACTGACTTAATGAACTGAGAGCTTGTCTGCTCTTAAATGGCAGGATTGTAGCATTGTTGTGGTAATGTGTTCTTTAGTGTGCATTGTTTAGATTGTTTTAAGAATGATGTTTTTCATGATGTTACCGTTCCTTCATACTGGAAGGGTAACAAACCATGGATACAAATATAGAGTCATAGAAACATAGAATAGTCTAGGTTGGAAGGGACCTAGACGACTTTATGATTACATATTTGTATCCATGGTTTGTTACCCTTCCAGTAACAAATGAGTATTTTTGGTTGCTTGGTTTGTTTGTAGGGTTGTTTTCACTTTTTAAATGGCTATCTTGATTTTTACTAAACTGAAACTAGAAGCACGAGATGAAACTGAGTAGTAGAAAACATTTTGGTTTAAAAAACAAACAAGCCCTACAACCCTCCTCACTATTATTAGTCTTTTAATGCAAATGGTGAAACAACAACACTTGAATAACATAAGACACTGGAAAAGAACTCAGGAGTAGCCTGTTGATTAGTTTCCTTAACTGTGTGTCTAGTGATACTGCCTGCTTTTCCATTCCTTTAACTATGTCTTCTCAAATGATCTCTCTTGAAGTAGTTTGTTCTAAATATAACCGGTACATTTGAAAACTTTCACACTGAAAAGCCTGAGGGTTGGTGGAACCAGGGAGAGGGCAAGGGCTTACATGTTGTGCAGGAGAAGGGACTTGCACTTGTGTGATGCCGTGTTTTGTTACCTACAACATATAGGGAATGCTTCTTGTGTATCTGGACAACAATGGGAATTTAATCCCATGATTCATGTGCTTAAATGTCAAAAGTATACACAGGCCTGGGGAAACGGTCCTTATCCAGAGCAGCTGTGGCCTTTGTATTAGTACTCCAGTTTTTGCCTGTTGATTTTGTCCTTTTTTTTTTTTTTGCTTGTTTACTTGCCTCCAAGCCTGCATGAAATATGTTTTTTTTCTTTGGGGATAGTGTGGCTGCCACACAAGAGGATGTCAAGTGCCCACAAGGACCTGTGTGGAAGGAGGAGTATGTTAGAGCCCCTCACGGGAAGCAAGGAGCTTGCTGTTCCCTAATGAGAGTTTTATAACAGAGGCTGCAGTATGATGCATGTTTTAAAGAAAAGGCAACTACAGGGTTTTTTTTTTTTTTGTGTGGATCCTAATTCCTTCAGCATGTTAGACTTGCTCAGAGTCTAATGCAATTAGCAAGCTGAGCCTGGAGAATGGTAGTGTATGTGAAACAGCACTTGTCCGCGCTCTTCAGCTTGCATGAACAGAATCTTGATTTCTTCTGTGATATTCTCAAAGCATATTCTTTTTCTGAAAATGTCTAATATATAGTGGGTTTTGCAGGAAATGTTTTAATGCACTTAAGTTCTTAGTAACAGACTTTACTCAGTGTTTTTAAATTGAATGTATAAAACTTGCAAACACTGTATAATTTTTGTAAGCCCCATGGTACCTTACCCTCTTTTTTGCTGCTTACAGTACACTTACTGTAGCACTAATGCAAAAAAAAAAATTATAAAACTATGCTGATGCATAACTGAACTGACTCTTTCATCGTAAACTGTTTGGCCTTCAGCTTCTCTTTAATATGCCAGGGGCTTTCTTTGCTTTTTCTGAAATTAAGGAAACTATTTCAGAGTTGTCAGACATAGATTGCAAAAATAACACTTTAATCATTCAATTTATTGCCAACAGTTTCATGGAGATCAATCTAATGTTTAAATGGTTCAATTAATAACTTTGCCAGGAGTTCTTATATATAGTAGTTTGACAATGGTCTGTAATTATTTTTTCTGTAAAATAAGCCAATAGCTTTGTACATTGCCATGACTACAATGTGATGTTATGTTTTGAATGTGTGTGATAGGCCTACAAACCTATGCCTCTGGAAGGAGTTGCTTAGTTGTTCACTATGCTAAAAAAGTATGGTATTTAAAAATAAGACAATGGCTTCTCCAAATATAAAATACAGTAAAATTATGTTAGTAATAAACCTGGTGACTGTTACTTATAAAGCTTCTAATTTTATTTTTTTTTTTAAATTGAAAGTGGCTTAATGTTGTTGTTTAACCTCCTGTTAAACATATGGTAACATGGTAGTTGGTACTAATATATTTTGAGTTGTGTGTTTGGAAAACAGATATAGTTCTGCAGGGACCATGTGCTTTTGCTAGTCAACAATTACTCTAGTGTGGCCAGGTTTTGTGCATTTGTGAAAATAAAATGGAATCTCCAGCAGGAAAGTGCTTCATTGCTATAATTTAGCACAAGGAGCTTGGAAATCCGTTCTGAAATGTGATAATGTGATAAAACACTGGGAAATGTCTTGGAGATAAGTGATGTGATGTTTCTGATTGGTGAGTATATTCTCCACAGTAAAGGACAACAAATAACATAATCCACTTTGGTTGGCTTTATCCAATTTAAGGCAATTCATTAAGCAAAAACATCTGAATGCTGTTCCATGGCAAGCAAATGAAAGCTTAAAGTAACTGTAGATTTCTTTGTTCAAGTTCCGCTGTGAGGTAAGACAGTGACTTACTAAAGGATGGTGCCAAGTCTTTTGTACTGTGGCATGCTTAAGGCTTAAATCTCACTTCTTTGAGACCCATTTTAAACATATTTTTAGCACATGGCACTTTGTTTAGTTAAAAATAAAGAAAAAAGATAAAATTAGACTTTGGTGAAATTCTATGGCAAAATTGGTAGTCTTACATGAAATGAAATCTCTTTTAAGAGAAACTTAACTCTTTGAATTGCCTATGAACTAACATTTGTTTCTTTCTATTGAGCGTGACAGGGCAAATAGCAAAGTAGCTTTCAGAGCATTGTTTTTGTGAATATCCCCTTTGGTCTAATGAATAAGTAATATTCCATCTTGTAAAGCCCATTCATAATGCATCCATATTATGGTAACAGATTGTAAATTGAGAAATGTGTTGTTTCTTGTTCTGTTCTGTCTGGCTAGGGTTGTCCCATAAGAATAACTGATGATCCTGCATATCAAGCTTCAGTCATTTGGTAAAAGTAACTGTTTGACAGAAGGATGCTGTGCCTTATCCTTGAGCCTAGTATGGTATGAGAGGAGAGTTTCTTTTTATTAATCAATATCAAGTTTACCTTTGGAGGGGGGGTGGGGAGTGTGTGGGGAAGAATCAACATGGGCACTTAATGTGAGTACAGCTGTGATGAAGAAATTAACAGGTAGAGAGCTTTTTTTTCTAGTTCTGTTATCTACAGTCAGATTACTTATTCTAGAGTTTGAATTGCTAGTTTTTACTTGAAAATAAATTGGGAGTAAACAAAGTGCAAATAGATGAAAGAAACCTGTATTTATAAACAGTAGAAAGTGAAAGAAATGCAGTGTCCTGTCTGCCATTTCTGACAGTCATCTTATGTATCTTGAAGCTAGAATGGTCAAATCCATTGATAAAGGGCAAAGGAGGCATGTTTAGCATCATTCTTAAACCAGGGCTCAGATTTGAGGGGGATACAATGGTTATATTTTGAAAAAGAAGCAACAGAAATTTGCTATCTTTTTTCCTCATTAATGTGGTATACTTAAGGTTTTAAGGTACTTTTTATCACTATTCTTTTGTTACATTAACAAACACTGAATTGCTCACTCCAGAAATTTGGTGCTGCTTCTCTACCCTAAAGCTTTATCCTGCCTTCACTGAAGTTTATTTTATAATAGTAAAACTCTATGCATTGTTCCATTCTGTTCAGTTTTCTTATTTAGCACATTTCATCTTAGGGAGGTGGGATGGCAGAAATCCTTAAAAATTATTGCTCAAAATAGTAATCTGTGTCTTTTTAATCGAAGCAACTCTAGCTGCTGTTCAAAAAGATAGAATGAAGAAGTATAGCCACACCTTCCTGAAAATGCTCTTGAAAATAATGAAAAAGCTTTACTTCATTCAAGGTCTTGCATAATAATTTTAATTTTTTAATGGCAATTTTTTTATGAAAGGAATTCATAGCAGTGATGTTATCCAAGGATGTTAGCATTGTATCTCATTTAGAAGGAAAATATTAAAAAAAGAAACTTTAGTTAACAAGAGAACAAAAAAGATTTTTGTAAGCTAAGTAACTTCACTGATGTTGAAGGACAAATTCCCTTTACTCTACTATGCAGCTAAAAGTAACATGCTATTTATCCGACAGTCTTGCAGCTGCCATGGAGTATAGCCATTGCCTGAAAAATGAAGGGAATTCATGCTGCTTTTGTAACATTAAGAAGTACACAGCTTGACATAATTTTTCATAATCTTGACTTTTTTAAGAAAAAGGGAGAATTGCATTAGAAGAATGGTAGCATCCTTTCTTTCCTCATCATGTCAGTCAACTATTCTTGAGTATTGCTTTCCTTCCATGCCCAGAAGCATAGGGGAGCATAATACATGCAAAAGCAAACGGTTCTTCTGTTTCAGATTATAGATAGTTGCTACATGTTAATTTTGCCATAGTTGCAAGTGTTGCTGTTCAGTAGCAATATGCACCAGTAAAGGGCTTTAGCTTCACTTTGCACGCTCTTCTTCCTGTTTGAACTATGCAGCCATCTCCTGTGCTTGAACTGAGGTAGATAGAGCTGATGATGAAGATATAGTGAAATGAGAGAGTTGTTTCTGTTGGTTGGAGAAATGGTTGCTGAAAGTGTAATCTCTAACAGTGAAATAATTCAAATGATCTTGAAAATGCATTTGGCAGTAATTTCCTTTTTAATTCTCATCTAAGTCCTTCCTTTAAGAATTGTTAGTTGGAGTTTTTCACGTCAGTTGGAGTGTGGAATTTAGGGTGTTTCTTGACTACAAATAGAGGGACAGATGAGCAGGACAGCATGTTAAGTGGTCCACAGATAAGGCAGGAATGTACCAGAATATTCCATCACTTTTAACTATGTTTGCATTTAGGTAGGCTTTCCAGTTTTCATTCTTTATTATTTTGGTTTTTTAGCTATTTAATTGTTCATCCATATTACATAGAAGAAATATAAAATAGGAAAAGAGCTTTCCAGGTATGCATTCTACCTTTTGTATTATAACACATTATTTGTTGGGCTTCTTTGGATTTTAATAGCAATGATGTGGCTAGACTTAAATACCAAACCAGCACCCTTTTAATTCTTGCAGGTGCCCTATCTACTTGAATATGTAGGCATCGTTTCCATAGGAGAACTTGGACAAGCACTTGCTAGTCATTCTTTTAGTAAGCTTGTCCTATTTATTTTGCAGAAGGGGATGGGGGAGACCTGAATGGCAGAATGGTCAGTCAGGTATGGGAAAATACTTTGTGTTACCCAGCTCTCTATGCCTAGAGTCCTGCCTGGATGGCAGGTAAGAGAATGGCTGAAGGACCAGCTTAAATGGAAAGGTCAAGAGAATGGTTTTCAGAACCAGAGACCTAGGGTTTTATTGGTGGATTATCTTTCCCGGAGCAAAAGGGAAATCTGGAACTTTTGCAGCTCTGAGTTGAGTAATTTCCTGCTCTCCTGAGGTAAGATTATATTTCAATGAGGAAAGTATATGTAATGGATCTATTGTGGTTGCGAGTCATATACTGATCATATACTCTCACCTCTTTGCACTAGAGAAGCATTAATGTTCAGCCTGTTGAAGCAATAAAGTTTCATCTGGAGGTTTAAATTGATCTGATTGTCTGCTTTTATTCACCTGTGTATCCTAATCAATTAAACATTGTTTTAAGGCATCTGTTGTCATGCTTGTCTTAAGCCAAACCAGTCTTAAACCTTTCAAAGACTGAAGGTGCTAAAAAAGCCTGACATGCACATTCCTTCCTATCTCTAACACAAATAGTTTTAGAAACCTGGTTTTCCCTTTGTTCCATAAGAAAATTCTGCCTCCCTTGGGAGACTGAATATATAATTCATCTGCCCTGTCAAGGATATTCTAGCAAAGTCCTGGGAATTCCCAAAATCACTCTATTTATGCCAAAATACATGTCAAGAATGAAGTCTCTACATATATATGTGTGTATATATATAAAAAACGCATTGATTAGTGGTGACATGAATAAAGAGGAATTAGTCTTACTGTGTTATGTTTTTTTCCGTAATTATAGAGAGCTGTGATAAAATATTAAGGTAAAGAAACGTATTAGAGTAAGCTGTCAAAACAAAACGAATAAAACCCACTTGCTTCAGAATATCTCCAGTGAAACAAATTGCTTTAAGAAATACTTAATTAGACCATGGTCCAGAAGGTAGCTATTATAGTTTGTGCAAAAAAAGGCCATAGTATTTTTTTAAATATATGCTGCTTAATCCTCCAAGCTTTTACATTCCAGTAGGACCATGTTCTGTTAATATTTCCATCACCTTACTTCTGCAAAGACTTGAGCAAGACGTGGATGTTAAGCACAAATATTATTTGAGGGAAATTACTTCCAGTGCCT
Organism: Calidris pugnax; assembly: GCF_001431845.1. NCBI lineage: Eukaryota > Metazoa > Chordata > Aves > Charadriiformes > Scolopacidae > Calidris > Calidris pugnax. The sequence continues at coordinate 1,273,495 of NW_015090989.1, read as the reverse complement.
AGAGCTAAGACTATTTTTTACAATATCAGCAGAGCATGATTTATTTAGTTCAAGTGCGTTCTGATTTGTTTTTCAAAGGATGTGTCAAACTAGTAGGTTTATTCTGCTGCATTGTCTATGGGGTCAGCTATGCCTGATCATCACAGATGTGTCCAAGATTGTACAGATCTATGTTAAGCTTGGGGAGAATGAGTGCCTGTTTTACTTGCTTCTCCCACATGTCAGGGGGTGTGTGTCCTCTGACCTCTCTCGTAGGCTGATGTAGCTGAAAATACAAAAGAGTAAGAGACAGCAAAGTAGTTCTTGCTGTGAAGCAGGTTGTCTTTGGCAGAGCTCAAGAGATTAAAATCTCTTTGCTCTTTCCCTCAAGAGCTTCAGTCAATGTATCCTGGCCTGAAATCAAAGCACAATCCAACTTGTCTGTGGTAGCTTGGTAAGTGGTTACTGTACATCTCAGGGGGGGATTAAAAACCACCAAGTCTTCTGAATTCTCTAAGTTTTACTTTGGGCAATTGCTTAAATTGCTTTTTCCTCTTCCATTTATGCAAATTTACTAAAATAAAACCCTAAGCTTCTTGTGCTTGAGTGTCATGGTTTAATGCCATCCAGCAACTAGGGACCACACAGGTCACTAGGGACACATGCTTTCCGAACACCATCCCAACATACTCGGGCAAAGTCTCCTGGGTCCACCTCTTGTATGGTTCATTTATATGCCTGCTTTTGCCAGGAGCTCCTTGTTAATTTCTGCCTATCTCTTGTCACTGTTTTTACTTGTATTCCTGCTTGTTAGGACAGACCACTCTTGAACTTGGAGGAGATAATACTTGGAAATCAACTAGCTCTCCTAGATACCTGTTCTTTTTAGGGCTATGTCTTGTGGGAGTCTTCCAAGCAGATCCCTTGTGCATTTCTCACAGGCTTTTGAACTCCATCATGTTATAATTGTTGTAGCCAAGGCTTCCCCCAGCTTTCGCACCCTCACCCTATTGAGCCTTACTTTTAACTGTCATGTCCAGAAGAGTGTTTCATCTCGGATTTTTGATCAGTTATGTCAGGAAACTATCACCAATGCACTTCAGAAACTCTAGAAAATTTATTAAAAAACCCAACAACCTAACATAAAAAAAAAAAAAGAGGGTGGGGTGAGGGGAAGACAGTAAATAAATACATTTTATGCTTCATTTATTTCTGGAGTTCAGTATTCTCTCTGAAAGGACAGTAGCTATAATTACTATTATAGATGTTGTAGCAAAGTCTCCAAAGTGACTCTTCCTAGATCTCACTAAGTAAATCAAGGTGAGATCAATGACCTTATAGATGCTTTCTGGAGGACTATGAACTCCAAAGTGTTACATCAACTTAGAACAATTGCCTATATAGTCAATTGGCTGTTTATCAATGATAAGCTGTAAGAGAGCTCCAGGAGGAATGTAACAATTAAGTATTTTGCTTGGGAAGGACAGAAGAAGTTGCTTTCATTAAAAATTGGTTTCCATAGACCCCCTTATTGCTCCCACCAATTAATGATTAATTTATTTTATTTATCATCCTGTTAAATACAAATAGATTTTCTAATTATCCATATATTTTTTCTAATAAGCTGTGAGGCTTTCTACTTTGTGGAAGTGATTTTCACAGATTAATTATAGCTTGTGTAAAAAGATTTCCTTCATCAATTTAAAATGTCTGCCTTTCAGTTTCATTGATTGGCCTTTGCTCCTGCATTAGGAGGCACAGTAATTAGAAGTGCCTAATTTGCGTTTTCTCTACCATGTGTTATGTTGTGCACCTCTATTCTGTCTCTTATTGATCAGCTCTCCCCCAAGCTGCACCTTCCCCATTTTTTCCTTTGTTGTCAAATGCAGTAAAATCAATGCGAGCACAGTGGTTTCAGACGGTCACATCGAAAATTTGTTGCATAAGGGTCTACCTTGTATCAAGAATAACAATTTATGAAGCATTTGGTTGAGTGTTTACTTCAGAGTCACTGGAGAGATGCTTTACATGAGAGTTCCTGTAATTATTGGTATAAAGAGAACAACGATGCTTCCAATGTCTCTGCAATGAACAAATCTTAAAATGTCTACTAGTGTTATTTAATTAAGTTATTTGGCATCTCATATTACCCAGTAAGTTTTAAATGTCTATTTTCTGACTAATCTAAAAATTACTTCAATTGACTGTTTCAATAATAGGATGCAATCGTGTATGTTATTGATAATTTGATTTATTCACTTATCCCGATTACTCTGTATCTAGGCAACTGTGCCTGCAACAAGGTATCTGATTTACAGAGGAGTGATAAAGTGGCTTGTTGTGTGTTCAGTTTGCTGAAGCATGAACTTCCTCCAAAAAAGCATACATAAGTGTATATATTGCCTTGATTCTTCCTGATAACTGTGTCCAACTTACATTTACATGTAAGTCTACCATTGGAAAGTGCGTCAGCATTCTTTAAATGTTAAAATGTCACCTTTCCTTAAGCATCTTTAAGCTGGCATTCAGTAAAGGGAGAGAGGGAGACCAAAGGCAACAAAACTCTTCCAGTCTCTAAGCTTACCAAGGTATACTTCTTGTTTTTCACTGGAGAAAGCAAATTGAAGTATGAATATTTTCGTTACAGAAAGAAACAAACGAGTGATTAATTCTATGTATGCTAGAACGCTAGTGTTTTTCTCTGAAAGTGTCTTGTGTATTTTGAACCTGATATTATTAATAGAAAATAAACTTGCTTGAATAATTTCATTGTGTGAGAGAAATGAAGAAGAAATGAGAAATGGCTTTTCAAAACTACTGAGAAAATAAACTCAAATAATTGCCCACATTTAAGTTAAACAATGTGTTTTCCTGTTTCCATTGAAAAGGAGCCCTAAAATGTTAGAGAAACCTTAGATTGTGGTCTTATCATAGAATGGTTTGATAGGAAGTGACCTTAAAGATCATCTAGTTCCAACTCCCCTGCCATGAGCAGGGATGTGTCCCACTAGACCAGGCTGATCAAAGCCCCATCCAACCTGGCACATTCTCAGTTCTTACTTCTGTGTTTAAAAGGAGACAGAGACAATCATTTGCTGCTTCAGATGTATTTGGGATGTCATGAGCTATCTGTGGTGGGTTTCCACCACCACAGAAGTAAAGACAGACCATGTAACTAGTAACATTATGTAGCAGGATTATGTTTTTCTCTGAAGTGAGAGTGTGTGTGGTTTTTTTTATTTTCCCTCTCCCCAGTTTCCAACTAGAAGCAGAAATCTTTGTGGAAGTGCATGTTACTCCTCTTTTAATCCATTTAAAATATGTATGAAAGATTTCATTAAGTGTCAATTATGAAAAAGTGTTCTATTTTTAGTGGCATATATTTGGTTATATTATCAGAAGTTTAAGTAGTATGATAGGAAGTGGTACTATAAACTGCTTCAAGGTAGTGGAGACCTTGCTTTTCCCAAAAGGCATTTTCAAGGGTGGTTTACCTGAGAATGCAGTCATGAAGTTGTTTCTCAGTATCAGATTTACCTAGGTTTAGGTAAAGCTTTAAGATTGCAATGAAGTGTCTCACATTCAGCTGTCTCAAAGCTTCAAGAAAAACTGAGCTAAAAAAAATCCTATTCTCCTTTTAAGATTGATCTGTGAGAGCAAGTGTGGTGTTTTGGTAAGTGTTTTTGGTGTGTGTTTTGTTTTGTTTTTTTTTGTCCGTGGATGGGTTGTTTTGTGTGGTTTATTAGGTTTTTGTTGGGTGGTGAATCAGGAAGTTTGCATTTTCACTTGGAGTCTCTTTGCATGTTTAACTCTTCATTTATACCTGAATTGCACTGCCTTGTAGGTCTAGTTCCTCTGTAATCCTTCTTTTCTAGAAATTGTGGGGCTCTGATTCAGCCAAAATGAAGAGTCAGAGGATTTGGAAAAAATGATATTGCTGAAAGAGAAGAAAAGCAAGTGGAACTAAATCTTGAGGGGAACACGTAGGGTGTGTGTGTCATAATAAAAGCATAGATTATGTAGTGCCTCAGTTCTCTTGGAGAAGGGTTTGGAAAATAAAGATTCCCATCTATGTAGCTAGGAATGTAGCTATCTTGAAAAATAATGAAGGAACTGCTGTGTTAATAGAGATATTTATTTCCCTGCGGAACATGCTCATCTTCAAGAGGGACCCAAACTTTGCTCATACCCCCCCCCCTTTTTTTTTAACCTTGGAACATTGACTACTCTGCTGTCCAGACTGGTCATTGAAATGTTGAACATAAAATACTGAAGGAATAAAAGAGCTCAATAGTACTAAAATCAACCTGTAGCTTAATATTGATTTCATAGCTTAATTAAATAGTAAGGTCCATAATCCATTGCAGAGACTTTTCTTTGGAAATAAAAGAAGAAAAAGAAAAGCAGTGCAGTCATGAGTCCCTATTATTTCTTCTGTCTCTTCCTAGGGTGACTGTATACTAGCAGTGAAGGCTTAATATGTAATTTCAGTAACATAATTACCTCCTTTAGATTTATCATAGTTTTGTCTGATACTACAGAGACCATGAGGGCAGGAAAAAGAAACTCACTTCATAACCATCCTATTTTTTCTTTTTAATGGATCCAGATAGAAATGGTAGAAAACAAAGACATAGATTAACTAGCAGTATTGGTTTCCATCTATAAAATTAACAGAAACTACGAAGAGAAAACACAACAAAATACACAATCAAGACACTCATCCAGTAATAACCTCCCAAAAGAGCTTTCCACATGAAGTATAAGTGGTAAGGTTTCATGGAAAAAAAAAAAAAAACACCTCCCAGGGTTTCTAGGTAATTTGTCATGTAAGTAGTATAACAACTTATCACTTATACTTCCTTTTCTCCTCTATCACCAATTCAAATCTAAATGAGCTGCAATAATTTCATTCTGAAGGCTAATTAGCAGCTTGAGCTACTGAATTTAGGGAGTTTTGTGGGAGACAGGTGTATCTCAGGTGCAGTTCAAGGAATGTGATCTCCATATAAAAACCCCAGCACTCACCAGTGCTCTCACTTAAAGCTGAGGTGAAATGAGCACAGGGACTGGTCTAACCTCTTTAGCAATCACTGTGCTGAGACAGTTTCTGGCACACTGAGCACTCATGTTTCTCAATGCAGGCTTCTTTATATTCATCTTTCATCTGTCTTGTAGACTGTAAATTCTGCGATCCAGAACCATCTTTCATCAGTGTTTTGTGAAAGCCTAGCACAGTGAGTCCTGAGCCAGAACTTCAATATGAATAATAAATGTAGTTCTGATAAAGTATGCTTCTGAAAAAACAAACAAACAAAAAGAGATAAAGAAGAAAAAGAAAAACAAGAAAAAAACCCAGCTGATTTCAATGCAACATAATATCAATGACTTCTATGGTGTTATACAGACAAGTTGAAAAGTTTGGATTTGCTCTGTATCAGCTGTGCTGGGAAGGACAAACAAATACCCATTTTTCAGTGTTTATTGTGTGCATTGACTGGATATCCATGGGGCCATTTGAGCCATGAAGTCAACGTTATTCATGCAGATCACTGCCACCCATTGCAAATAAATGGAAGAAAGATATAATTACTATACGTTAGTAACTAGTTTTGTAATAAATTGTGCTTCTGACCTAACAACAGAGATCCAGGCTAGAGATAAAATATGTAATTGTACTTAATGTTGTCTGTGGGAAATGCTGGTATCTAGGGTGAAAACTTCGAAATAATTTATTGAATCAGCAAAAAACCCTGTGAAAACACATGAAAAGCCAAGGCTGACAATCTTTTGCAAAATGATCAGTTCTTGTGAAAATTTTTCTGTGTTTTTAAATAAAGTGCCCTCTTTACCAAGAGCCAGACTGTAGAGCGCAAACTGGTTTTGAGCTTTGCACTTGGTTTCCTAGTCCTTTTTAGGTAATCTTCAGTGCAAACATTCCACATGTGTACAACCAGCTCCAGCCCCCTTTATTTGCATGCCAAAGGTGTAATATTCAAGTGAATGCTCCTGTAAGAATGAAGAAAGGACTCTTCAGGAGGAGAAAGGGTGGCAGTGTCTATTCTAAATGGGAATCAGTAGCATGTGGTCAGTTTTCTTGTAAAAGCAATGAAATGAGGAAAGAATTAACTGAACTGTAGGCCAAGAAATCAACATGGAACTTGATTAATGTTTGCTTTAAAACCCATCATTGCTCCGAGACATGAAGGGGAGAGAAACCCACCACCTTTAATGAAGTAACTGTTGCTCTGATTACAAGGAACTTGAATGTGAGCTGGCAAATCAAAATTCTGTATCCTCATAGCAACGACAAAAGTCTTTGTTCAATTTTCAGACACTGAAGGAAGAGTGAGTTAGTCTTGTGTGTGATGTTTGTTTTATATTCACAATCTGGTAGATGGAGGAGGAGAGAAGAAGGGTAACATGATATGGAAAAGCTCTTGTAGCTTCCTGTTCTCTGGGGACGGAGTTGCCTGAGGATGGTTTCTTTTACATGGATGAGCAATGCAGTTAGAAAAATATACTGAGAATTCTCTGGGTCTCTTAGCAGAACTTTTTTTTTTTAAATGAAGCAATATTGTGGAATACTATGATGGGCTTTTTAATTTTTATTCTGCTTTGTAAGGTTAGCATGTTTCTTTATTGTGCATGTCTGTAACCTGCTTAGTGCATAAATTTCTTCTCAGTCATTCAGGTTCCTTTTTCATTGCTGCTGTGCCATCTGCAATATGACAAGGGCAGGTGTATGTTACTGTGGGTTTTCTGTCTGCAGTACTGATGCAAAAAGTTGCAGGATATTTTTGGTGGGTTAGCTGCTATAATTGATAAAATGACAAATATATTAGGTTTTATTCTATTTTTTTGGTTGTATTAATTTAGTCTGCGTTAGAAGTCTGTATGGTAGTGACTTAAACGCCCCAAGCTGTCCTCAACAGCTTGGATCTAAACTGTTGCTTTTTGTCCAAACGCTAAATAAAATTGATGTCAGTGTATAGCAAAACAAGATTTTGTTCAGCTTCATCAATCTGAAGTAACTTTTTTCTTATGCTGATGTCTTGTAAGTATTAGATAATTAGGATAGCTTTTGAGAAGACTGTGAGACTAAAGAATGGAATAGATTTAATCATAACAGTTTATTTCCATATGTATTTGGGTTTGAAGAAGCTGTGACTCCAAATAAGAATCCATGCCAGCTGATTCAACAGGTGATATGTGAACAGGTAAGCTTTGCCAAAAGCGAAATACTGAACATTGCTTCAAATATCTGGAATCAAGCTCAAAAAAAGCTTCAAGGTGCCTGAGACAAGTTGATGCACTACTGTGATCACTAAGCCTAGACAAGCTCCGTTACAGTGAAAGCTGTTTTAATCAGACCCACTTTTTAAATGTCCTCATGAGCATGGTGGCTGCCTGTGCTGGGGAGGAGGTTTTATGTTTTGCATGTGCGTCGCTCATATGGCAGGAATTGGAATTCAATAAAGGTTAGGCAGGATTATACCCAGTGTTGAGGATTTGAGCCACTGGGGTGAAAATGGGGAAGTACTCAAGAGTGCAAGGCAGGGGAAAGGAGCGTGGAAGTAGAGACAGCCTGTTGGGGAAAGCATGCGTGGTGGGAAAGGAGTGAGGAAAGGAGTGAGAGGGGGGACCGGCTGGTTATAGGGATGTGCTAGGGAGGAGGATGGAGTCTGTGTGCTCACAAGCTGCTGGCTGGCACCTCTTGGCACCTGTAGGAGGAGGCTATGGGGAGGAGCTGGAAGCCAGCTGGCTGTGGAGTCTGTTTTGAGAGAAGGGTGAGAGGCGGTGGGTTCCTGGGGCAAGACGCTGATGGGGTAATTTCTTGGGGCTTACTGTGGATGAGGTGAGTGCCTAAATATAGGAGCCCACTCATCACGACCGCAGCTTTCAGGGCAGCATTGCTTCTGCTTACCTCAACTTGTGAGTAAAAGGGATAGGGTTGTGAAATGAATTTTCAGCACTCTCTCAAATGCAACTGATTCATCTTGGAGAGAAAGGAGATGGTGAGGGATCTTCAGATTAGCGCCCACCTTCTGTTCTCTTGTTTTGAGGGCTGTGCGTGTTTGCCAAAATGTAGGGAAATGTTGAAAAGGGTAATTAGCTAAACAAGCAAGATCTTTAATTGCTCAAAGACTTTTATACTTTTGTTAGCATGCTTTTAAAAGTGACTTGTGCCACCACGCTTCTGTGATCAGGGAAAAAATGTTGTTCCCTGCTTTTCAGGAGAAACGGGGGCAGGTAGTTGAATAATACAATAAAGCAGTGTTGATGCTCCTATCAGCGCTACCAGCGATGGGACCCTGACGGCTGACACAGTGTTCTGCTGCTCAGTCCCCTGTCCCTGTGTGTGAAGGTCATGTGGACCGCTGCTTGGCGCTGGCTCGCAGTGACATACCCATCAGCTATGAATCTATTGGCAGCCCAGCAGCCGGAGACTGTAGCTTGTCATTTATAGCACACTTTCGCTGTGCAAACTGTGGAGGTGAACACAAAATGCTGTCGGACAGTCACGGTAACGCTGCTGCTGACTTGGATGCTGCGTGCCTCCGCGATGGTGTACGTACTTGTTTATAAAACCTTGTTTATAAATTCCTCCAGCAGCTCCTTTACAAGCCTCGTCTCTTAGAAAACTAATCCCTTGATGTAATGCACATAACAATAACAAGATATGGATCAGTGACAGATGGATACTTTCATACTTGGCATATGGTGTGTTATAAGCCTGCTCCCATGCTATTGAAGCTGATGAGTCTTTCCATTGATTTCACTGAGCTTCGGATCAGGCCCTGGAAGAAAATGAGTGTAATTCTAGAGACAGATTGATATTAAAAGGAAAAAAATAGTAATCACTTTAAACCTTTTTTTTTTTTTTGGCTCTGTAGAAGCCTGTGATTTTTTGGATATGTATTTTAACTGACTTGGAAAGACAGGCACACTGGATCATACCAATTAGCAGGAGTCCAGAACATTGGGGAAAATGTCTGCTTCATGTATAAATCTTTAGCTTTAATAAGTGAGTGATGTTTGAGAGCTGGAAGCTGACTGACTTTGCAGGCAGTGAGGCATAACAAAGCTGGAAATGTTGGAGTGACTGGAAAATATATGAATTATGGCAAACACCACCTTGCCTTTACTTATAATACCCATTTGGCTATATTTTAAATTTCCTCAGAGAACACAATTTAGCAGAGTTGTCTTTGAGGAATTTAGAAATGCTCTTATCCAATTAATGCCTTATTTTATTCTATTAAGAAGCATTGTTATGATTAACAGCAGATACTTCATTTGCATAAATAAAAAAATGTTTTTAAAATCTTGACTGTCACAAGACTGGGGCTTTCTCACACAAAACTTCATGTGAATTTCAGCCTGAGTTTTACTGCAGCCTGTGTCAAATACGTTAGATTCAGCATAAGCAACTGGTAACAAAATTGTGTTATTGACAAATATGGTTTTACTGCAGCCTGTGTCAAATACGTTAGGTTCAGCATAAGCAACTGGTAACAAAAGAGTGTTATTGACAAATAACACAGTGTGTGCAATTTAATGGATCATCTAATTCATAATTTGCCATAAGTGGAAGACGGTTCCTTAATAAACCTCCTCCTAAAAAGGAGATTTGTAGGGAACATGGTCTTGATATTGAATAACCTCCAGTCTTTTTAAAATTATGTTACTGCTGAAAGCTGGTGCCAAACCTACTGAATCATCTCTTCGGTGCTACCTTCTGTCAGGCATTTGTCCAGAACCTGTGGTTGTCTACAGAGGGGGCTTTGATAACACTGAAACAACTACTACTCACAGTTTTAGCATAGGTAGAACTGGAAACTTATCTTTTGAAACTGGATATAAATGAGATACCAATTCAGAATATCCAAAACTTGAGAAGTCTAGAAGTAGCTGGAGTTTACTTTTTCAGTTTCTGACCCACACAACTCCATTACAGTGGATGGTTTGGACTGAATATTCAAATTTTTGCTATTTATACTGCCTCCATCTTTTGTAGTAGCTTATGGGTGCATTTTGGAGTATTTTATATTTTATTTGTAGATGTTCGTAGAAACTGGCTGAAGAAAATTCTTGTTCTCTCACCTCACCTAGGTTAGAGCAAAATCTCTCTGACTGGGGAAGTTTTAAATTTCCCATCAAGGGTAGCTTCTATTTATTTTTTTAAAATTATTATTTCCTTTATTCCATCATCTGTTTCACTGTCACCTCGTGTCTTTCCTCCTGACAAAATCATGGCTTCTGTCCTAGCAGAACTTTCTCTTGCACAATTCCCCCTGCCAGCCCGACTCACTTGGCTGCTTCCCCGTATCTTTGTTCTGGAGGCAGCAGCTCCACAAAACACTTGCTACCTGTGCAGGGATTCAGCAAAGCTGCTGTGGGTGGGTTGCATGGGAGCACAGACACATGAAGCACCCTGCCTGTGCCTCCCCCAGCTCTGGTTTTAAAGATCAAGAGGGTCTGGGTGGTCCTGCTCTGGGAGTGGGAATTGCATCCAGTGCTGATGGGTCATGTGGAGCCACTCTGCTCTTTGTCCTTTGTTCTTCTGCCCCACGGTGCTCCAGTGTTTTACACTGTAACACACATGATATTTGTTGCTGGTGTTGCCTTTGGAAATCAGGTTGCAGGAGACTGCGTTCCTGCTTGGAGAAGAAGCTGTTGTGCAGCTAAACAGGGCTCAGCTGCCTTATCCTTCTGTTGGTATGATGGCTGCCCAAGTGCTGAGAAGGTTGCTCCCATTTTGTGTACTACCTCTTGGAGTTCAAAGAGGATCTGATGTCACCCATGACATGTGGTAAGCTGAGCACCTATCTCCACTGCTACTAAACGGGGTGGTTACCCACTGGTTACCCATCATGTGCAGCTATGGAGAGCACAGCAGGAAGGGCTGTCAGCAAGTGAAATTGGGCAAGGCGAACTGGACAGGGCTTGTTTGAGGTCTCTAAAAATGTATTGTGACTTTTAGCTCCGTTTCTAATGGATGTCTTTTATAACCTGGCATCTGGTCTGCTGCACACCAGAGGGTGAGATGCACCAGAGTGCGGACAAGTGCCATGCAATGAGATTTCTAAGGTCTGGTCTTCTAAACCTCAGTGCCATAAACTTCATGCTATCTTGTTGTTTGCTGACCCTGGTGGCTGACTAATGATGTGGGCTGTGTGTGGAGTGGATGGAGCTAATCTATTGCTGGTTACTGCACCGTTGCACATGAGCATCTCTCCTGGTACCCGGCTGCTCCCGAAAGGCTTTGCTAAAGGCACACACAGAAATGTTTTGCACCCAAGCTTACACTCTAAACATGTGTCATTTTTATGACAAGATCATAATTATTCTTCAGTGCTGCTGTGCTGCTCTTTCTTCTATTTACAAATGATAACATTAGGTGTATAGCTCAATGCACTGTAGTCTTTGGAAATAAAAATAACTCAGTAATGTGGTTGTTAATGAAGAAAAACATGAATTTTGCTTACCTTTGGACAGAGATTTATAAGTTATTCCTCTTGAATTGTATTCATCGAGTCCTGGCTGTGGTATTTTGGGAAATTTACAAATCAGTTGTGTTTGTTTTTTTTCTGGCATGCACTATTTTTCATTTAATGGATTGTTGTATTTTATAGCTTTTTTTTTGATATAAGCAAAAAAGCTCAGCTTGTCACTACCTTAATTCCATGCTAGAAAACTGTTGTGCTAGTCATAATGTCCTGTGTTGAATGAGAACTGCATATCTTTTATCAAGACCTGTATGATTGCTTACTATAAATGCTGATGGTGAAATTTGAAGCCTTGTCTGAATGGATCTAGTAAGGCGCTAGCAGAGCAGTTGGAAATAACTTTGCTTATATACAAATATAAGGAATATATACAAGTCAAAACTCAAAAACTGTCATAAAATGTCATATAGTAGAGATTTCTTGAAAGCAGTTTTCTCTAAACATAATGGATGCTTTGATTCCTTGTTTAGATAAATACATACATGAAAGTGTATTACAAATATTTTGGCCATGGTCATCTTGCCCAACAGCTGTTGCTCAAAACGTGTAAAGAGTTTGTGGAAGGAGTGTGATGAGAGATTTTGTGTTGCTGGTTTTAGGAACTCCCCTAAAAGGAATGTCTAAAGGGCTGCATCTCTTGGATGTCATAAACACCTCCCATCTCTAAAGATGTGGATCGACAATGAGCAGCTCTCCCCTAGGCTTGTTCCTCCTTCTAGATGTGTGTTCTTTGACAAGTTTGGTCTACTGAATGGCTGTAAACAGTTTTCTTTTTTCTACTCTTTTAAAACTAAACATAGATGAACAAATCCAAAGATTCCAGACACCAAACAGCTACTGAAATCAATGAGGTTCTGTAATTCTGAAGGATAATAATTGGCTTCGGTCTTTGTAGTATAATTTTCAAAAATTATATGCAGATGGAGTAGGGTAAATTATATACAGAATTCCTCATGGGATTGAGGGGAAAATGCAATGAAGACATGCTGTAATCTCCAGGCCTGTGTATAATGCCAGGAAACAGATTACAGTGGTTTCTAGTTTAGTCTTTCCCTGCCTTATTATGTGCCTTTGGGGAAGTCATGGAACATGTGCGCTGGCTTCCTGTATTGCAGAGATAGCACTGAGTTACCTCTCTGGAGGGTGTTGGTGTAACAGGTAGCATGTTCACAAGGACTCTGCATATATTAAGTCCTGGAACTGTTTTCTTATCTTTCTTTTTTTTTTTTTTCTCTCCACTCATCCTCAGCAGGTCTTGCTTGCAGTGACATAAAATCATGTAATAAACCAAACCACAATAAAAATTTAATAGGGAATTAAATTAGACTTCTAGATATTGTTACCTTTGTTTACTATACTCCATTAGTCAGAGCTCAAAGAGGGAAAAAAAAATTGTGTTCCTTTACCAGCAGAAAAAAAAATAGAAGTGTTTTAAAAACTACATTCTGTACATTTCAGTTAGGTTTTTTTTTTATTTAATCAGCCTTTAAGGAAATTATGTATTTGCAGGAATAAAAAAAAGGCTCTGAAATTGCAAAGTGAAATTACTGCATGACTTACATTCTGTCCTAAACTGTTTTGATATATGTTGAACTAGTTATTGGTTACTATTCCTAGCTACTTATTGCCTGTCTGGTAGTTTTATGACCTTTTTCTTAATCTATTATTATTTTGTGTTTTTGCTTTTCTGTAATTGATTCATACACTCCTATGACTTTGAGGTTCTCTAAGGATGTACAGTTATGCTCTGTCTCTTTATCTGTCATCTGCTTTATGTGGTTAGACAGTTTGGCCAGGTCAGTTTCAGTATGCAAGCAGTAAAAATAAGTAAAATAAATCTATTTGCATAAGAAGCTTTTGATTACTCAAAGCTTATCATGAAATTGTGCTATTCTGTGATATTTCAAATGCCACCTTTCGGTGATATTGAAGATTGCAAGTAATTTCTGGTATAATAAGTGCAGGTATTATAAATAATGCAAGAGATTTTAATACCACGTAGCATATAATAGAGCATAAATAATTGGTTTTCTCCTGCTTAGTGGTTTATGCTGAATAACTTATCTGTTTCAATCTTTGACATAAAGCTGTGTTCTGGTTGTCTCCAAAAATGAGGTATTGTTTTAAAAGTAATTGATTTAGTCCTGTAATTTTTACTTAAACTCAATTTCCTGTGGCTTTCAGAAATCTGATTGCAAGGTCTGTTCACATAGGTGCTGGGCAATGTCTTTGTGTTTCATTAGGCTTCAGCCTTCCATCTGCTTCATCAAATAACACTCAAGGAGGAGCTGTGTGGCTGGAAGTGAGCTCTGCTCAGATTCCCATGCGAGGTTAGGCACAATCAGGGAGGTACTTCTGCTCCTGCACAGGCCCCTCTGGAAGTTCACCTGAAAAATGCCTTCCAGATTTCCAGTGTTTCCTTTGTTTTGATGATGATAATACCTTAATTTTACTATTTCTGCTTTCATTTTTTTAAATTAATAGGTATGCAAAAAGATAATGTTTTTAGAGAGGAAATGTTCACTAGCTTTTTCAAGCTTGAAAAATAGTGTCCTTTTGGAGAAGGACCAAAGCACCATCTGATTTTTTCACTTGTTTTTCCCAATGGCCAAGGGTGAGTGATAAGGTTTTAAGCTCAATTATTATGCTTTGAGTTCTTAATTTACATTGTTGCTTTGTATTATCTTTTATAAGAAGCTGGGAAGAATAACTTTCCTGAGGAAAAAAAACTAAGTGTTTTTTGTTTTATTTTCTTTAAGAAGAAGAAACAAATGTGATTATTATATAAAATTATTTGCTTTTTCTTGTCACGTGAGCCCCTTCAGGTACAGTAATTGGCTCATTACATATCATTTGTTGCATTATGGCTAAAAGAAGGAAGAAGCTACATATCGTTCTTTCTGTTGTCTAGGACAATGCATTAAAACATGTGGATCTCTTCTTACTCTTTTATGGGTAAGAATGGAGTTTCAGTTTTTTATTAGAAAACAGCACTGGACAATATTATTGAGCTCTCACACCACTGAGATGCAATATCAGAAACTTTTGTTAAAATATTTTAAAACATTAAGCTCTGGGAAGACTTGATGCTAATTTTCGTAGTCCAAACTTATTTTCTACATGACTGAATCCAGAGATTAAGTTTCAGTCTATTACTTTAAAATAAGATTGGGTCTGAAGAACATGCAGAGTTTTGGAGACAAGATTTCACCTTTATCAAGCTAAGCACCTCCGTAGTACACATTGTGACTTGAAGTAGAATAATTTTGAATGTGCCGAGTTTCCCAATGGGTTTTTTGTACTTGACTTTTTTATTATATCCTCAAATAGAAGAGAGAATAACGCATCCTCTCTTTTATCCATTTTGAATCTCTGTTAAAAGGCACTTTTAAACGGCAGGACCTATTTGTAGTTTCTGCAGCTTCTTTTGTCATTTTGATTGTACTTTGAGTTATTTTGCTCCTAATGCAAACATTGTCTGTTTGACCCCAGAGTTCTTCTAGACTGTTGTGACTTCTGCAAGCTTATTCTCTGCAGAAAGGTAACTAGACTAACCTGTCTTGGAAACAAGAGAGTAAAAATCCGATCTGCCATTGTTAGGTATCCATTTGCATTGTTCTTCATTCAGCCTATGTGTGGAGATTTTAGTTTGCATAGAGGCAAAAGAAGGAAAAAGAAGTTTAGCTGGATTGTAGACAGTTTTTCCTGTACTCATACACATATTCCCAAAGTAGCATGATGGGAATATCCTGACTTCCACTTACGTAGGATTTCTCCTGTGGTGATATGTATTTCCAATCCCTTATTTTTTTGAATGGATTGCTGAATTACCATTAGTCCTGGGCTGACCTGGCAGATTTAATATCCTGCCTTTTCCCAGTTGTGGACTGCAGTGTCCAGACTGTAAAATGTGATTTAATTTTGGAAACCACGATGAAAAGTAAAATGTGCAGACAGGGTTCTTTTTTCAAGCCTTAATATTTCACTGTTGTAAATACAAGAAAAGCAACTTCTGTGTTGGGGATGCTTTATTTTACAAGGTAGGAGCTTAATTTCCCCTATCCCTCATGGACAATGTGAGGCAAATCAGTTTTAATAATGAAACATATTCCTCACTGTCTGGATAACTCTCAGATCTTTCTAAAATTTAGAACTTTATGTTTTTATGTAAATAAAGATGAATGCATCCTGTACACTTTTCTCTCAGTCCACAAGTGATTGGTGTAGAAAAGGCTATAAATGAGCTAGGAAATCTGGAAATCTCTAAATGAAATCTTCCTTTTGAGATTTACGATGATGTCCTAAAACTAAAGGTTATCCCATTCCATGGCAGTTTTGATTTTATTTGGTTTGGGTGAGTAATGTGAATCGTTACTGGATTCTGAATATTTCTATCTGGCTTGTCTGTCTGGACCATGCAATTGTATGATGGTGACTTAGCCCTGTAACATAACTTTCACAGGGTCTACCCATTCTGTTCAGTAGTCCTAGATGTTTGTTATTGTCATGCCAACTGAAGTCAAGAAAGGGCAGGCTATGTTTTTCGGCTATCTCCTTAGCCATGCGGTTGCAGCAAGAGCCAAAGTTTGCAGGAATCTGAGCAGGCTGTCTCTGCAGCCTGGGGAGAGGTGTGGTGGTACTCACCAGCTCTGCAGCAATGGGAAATAACCCTTCCCCTTGTGGTGTGCTGCACTCATGTGACAGCTATTTCACATGGCATAACCAGAGTTAACCTAGCACTGGAAATAGAGCGCAGAACTAGCAGATGTAGTTTGTTTGCTTAAAGAGAGGGGTGGAAAGCTGGAAAGTGGTAGGACCTTCTGCAGGCCTTTGGCTTTCATCTCAACAGCACCATGAAACAAAGTTGTGAAACAAACACCAATGGAAAGAGACATTAAAAGACAATAAACACAGAATGAGTGCAAAACAAGTTTTCCACAGGCACCTCATACCAAAGCAGTGTGATATTTTGAGCTGAGAATTTCCAGCAGATTGTGCTGTGGTGGGAACCTCTGAGAGCAGAGAGAGGCTGTGAAGGGCTGTTTGTGAGGACTAGTTGAGGGGCAGATCTTGGGTTTTGTTTGATTGTTTATTATATTTTGTTTCAAAACTTTCCTGGGGAGGTAAAATACCATAGTTTGCTGGTGTGTAAGGCTGGGGAGGCACTGTTTGCGGGAAGAATTAGATGATCATTCATGAAGAACTGCGTTACCTGAAGGACCTGGGAAGTTGTACGCACTCCTCCAGGGTGATTCCGGTAAGGTAGCATATGACAAATATGATGCAAAGGTATCAAATATTGTATACTTGTTCATTGTCCATATCTATATGTCTTCTGATGTACTAAGAGAGAGTCTGTGTGATGTTTCGTAAATGAGGTTTTGCAAGACAAGGACTTCTGCAGATTTCCCTGGTGCTAAAGATCAGAAGGTGGAAGGAGTGTGTGCTTTCTGGGATAAATATTCCCTGCAGCTGGAACTGATGGCTTCTCTCCTACTCTCTCTAAAATAGCCCCCCTAAATCTGTTACAGATTATTTTGATTGTGCTACCAGACAGTTTTCTTAGCCCCTCAGGGCACAACCCATTCCACAGGAGTTTATGTACATATAAAAGAAAAAATGAAAACCCCAAACCTGAAAGCAGAATGAAAGAGTGAACACCTACAGGGCCTGGCTGTAGTCTATATAAGTAAGCAGGAAAGAAATGTCTTGGCTTCTTATTCAGCATCTTTTTGTGGAGTAGGTCAGTTTAGCAGTACGGCAATTCAAACTGAGCATAGCCACCAGTCATCTTTAGAACAAAAGGATTTTCCTTTAATTCAAATTCAAAACTTTTGTGATGAGTTTTGAATACAAGAGTGTTAAAAAAAATTACCATGCAAATGGAAAATTAAAATAAGAATTAGCTACACCTATATTTTAATACCTGCTACTTTAAATAGCACCTTTCAGCTTCTGTGAGTTATATAAACATTAAATTGTCTTTATTGTGCCCCAGAGAGATAAGTGTTATTAGCTTGATAAACAATAGTATTAAGTAAATTATTTCTCATTTTTCCTCCTTGCTGTTTTCATTATTATTTTGCATGTCTGAAAATTATTCCTGTTATGCAGCTTTTATTTCCACATAAAAATGATTATAAAACCCTGAAACAAATTTATTATTAATTATGCATGCTTTATTTTATTTAATCCCATTTCTGTTTGACGAGAATGCCTTTGTTCCTTCTGATACATTAGGTAAAGTATATTGATTTCTTAAGGTCTCAATCTTATGTGAATAGCAACTGAAAGGTAGTAACTTGCAATTTGCGGAAAAAAACCCCAACCACCTACGATGCCAAAACACTCCAACAATGGAAGAACCACCTTTTGAGAGCTCTCTGTTAAAGAAAAATTGAAGGATTATATTCTTCCTTTTATGAAGCTTCAATCCCTTTAATCTCTCAACTCTCAAATAATGTTTTTCTTCTGTTTTGAAGTTCAGTTTTTCATGATGACTCGGTGAGTCACCCATCCATCCACTTCCCCTTCATTGATCCTGGAGTTTGCTATGTTAGTCTCTCAGTATTTCTGTGTTACTGGGCCTATAGGAAACAGTATTTTCTGTTTCAGGACTGGTGTGGCTTCTTCAATAATTAACATCATAGAACCCCTAATGGACAAGTTTTGGCAGAAAAAAAATATAGTCCTCACCTCTTTATACCCAAAACATTAGGATACAAATGGTGTTTACCTAATAGAGTGGTATTGTGGATCCCTAGATCTGTAGCATCAGGCAAGATTTACAGCAATGTTACTCTTTGCAGTATATTTACAGTTGTCTTTCAAACTTAAGAGAACTGACTAGGTAGACATGTAAGAGACTGTTCCATAGACTTGGTTAAATGAAATCTTAGTCCATGAGTCTGCTATAAATTCAGGCTAAGTTTA
>NW_015090989.1:1254656-1255060 GCF_001431845.1 Calidris pugnax | reverse complement strand
TCCCTCAAGGGTCTGTGCTGGGACCGATAGCATTCTTTACCTAATAGAGTGGTATTGTGGATGCCTAGATCTGTAGCATCAGGCAAGATTTACAGCAATGTTACTCTTTGCAGTATATTTACAGTTGTCTTTCAAACTTAAGAGAACTGACTAGGTAGACATGTAAGAGACTATTCCATAGACTTGGTTAAATGAAATCATCTTAGTCCAGGAGTCTGCTATAAATTCAGGCTAAGTTCATAGCCTTCTACCTTTTAAAATGGCTCCTTCTGAAATGCCTGGCTGCTATTACGATTGCCTGAGCTTCTTAAGGGAGCTGAATATAAACATCATCCACCCAACAACTTCCTGGCCCCTCACTTTTCACCCCACTCTCTCCCCCCCCCCCCCCCCCCCCCCTCATT
>NW_015090989.1:1115362-1254631 GCF_001431845.1 Calidris pugnax | reverse complement strand
GAGGGACAGGATGTCATCCAGAAGGACCTAGACAGGCTGGAGAGTACAGCAATGTTACTCTTTGCAGTATATTTACAGTTGTCTTTCAAACTTAAGAGAACTGACTAGGTAGACATGTAAGAGACTATTCCATAGACTTGGTTAAATGAAATCATCTTAGTCCAGGAGTCTGCTATAAATTCAGGCTAAGTTCATAGCCTTCTACCTTTTAAAATGGCTCCTTCTGAAATGCCTGGCTGCTATTACGATTGCCTGAGCTTCTTAAGGGAGCTGAATATAAACATCATCCACCCAAAAACTTCCTGGCCCTTCACTTTTCACCCTACTCTCCCCCAACCCCCCTCAATTTTATGGATTGAGTTATTGGGTTTGATTATTAAATAGTCTGGTCTGTGCTGGGACTGATAACATTCAACATTTTTATCAATGATATAGACAGAGGGATTAAAGGCACTGTCAGCAAGTTTGCAGATGACACCAAGCTGTGTGGTGTTGTCGATACACCAGAGAGATGGGATGTCATCCAGAAGGATCTGGACAGGCTGGAGAGGTGAGCCCAGGTGAACCTCATGAGGTTCAACAAGAACAAGTGCAGGGTTCTGCACCTGGGCCGGAACAATCCTTGCCATCAGTACAGACTAGGGGATGAGGTATTAGAAAGCAGCCCTGAGGAAAGGGACTTGGGGGTTCTGGTGGACGAGAAGCTGGACATGAGCAGGCAGTGTGCACTTGCAGCCCAGAAGGCAAATCACATCCTGGGCTGCATCAAAAGAAGTGTTGTTACCAGATCCAGAGAGGTGATTCTTCTGCTTTACTCTGCTCTGGTGAGACCTCACCTGGAGTACTGTGTGTGGGTCTGGAGCCCTCAATATAGGAAAGACATCGACCTGATGTAGCCAGTCCAGAGGAGGGCCATGAGGATGATCAGGGAGTTGGAGCAGCTCTGCTACGAGGGAGCCTGTTTACAAAGGCCTGTACTGATAGGACGAGGGACAATGGCTTTAAGCTGGAGGGGAACAGATTTAGATTGGAGATTAGGAGAGGGTTCTTTACTGTGAGGGTGGTGGAGCACTGGAACAGGTTGCCCAGGGAGGTGGTTGAGGCCCCTTCCCTGGAGATATTCAAGGTGAGGCTCAGTGAAGCCCTGGGCAACCTGGTCTAGTTCAGGGTGTCCCTGCTGACTGTGGGGAGGTCAGACTAGATGACCTTGGGAGGTCCCTTCCCACCTGGGCGGTTCTATAACGGTTCTATGCTAAACCATCTTGCCACAATGGCTAAAACATGAGTCCTTGTCTTTGTGACTTCCCTGACTCAAATAGGCTTGTAATCTGGATAACCACAATGATACCCTGTCAGGCAGATTGCAGAAAGTCCACAATGCTCAGAATTTCCCATGTCGACTGTAGGCTTTCTAGCAGCACTCTTCTCTTGATTACCTGCAGTCTTGCGACCGTGCCCTTGCTAACAGTGACCATGCATGTGGGCGTGAGGCCTTGGGCAGTAACTTCTCAGAGTTTGTGAAGGGCATCAAATACAATTTTCCTCTGCATCATTCTGACCTGAATGCTGCTGCGTATTTTATCTCTGCTGCATTAGGAGACCGCTGAGTTTTATCTTCTCAGTAGGAACCTGAAAAACAATATTCTTCAGTTTGTTGATGTGCTGCTACTATGAAAAGTAGTTAAATTGGTTAAACAGTTTTAAGCACCAGATAAGAAAATCCTGGACCTTGAGGAGAAAATGTGTAGCAGAGAATATGTGAGCCATTATTAGGATACTGAGAGATAGAACAATTCAGGATTAGAAAGACAATATTTAAGATGGAAAATAATAGAAGTAGGAATAAGCATAACACTTTTTAATTTTAGCAGGAAAGATAGGCATCTGCAATCGTCTCTATTAATGGACTGCTGAAGCCAACATTTTAACTTTCTTTGGAGGTATGGACAGAACAATTCTTTTCCTCGTGAAAGGCTTGTTACAGATTGCTTGTGAAGCTTAGAGAATTTTAACAATGGATTTCACATTAAAATACGTGGAGTATCTTCTCCTCTTGCCATGATGGTGATGTTGGGCAATGCCTACCTTAGCACAAAAGGCAGCCCAGCAGTCAGATCTATAGGACAACACACCTGGTAGGTCAACATATCAAGGGGGTTTCCTTTGGACTAGCTCCAGATTGCACTGAACACACCTAACTGGGAATGGAGAGCATTCAGTGTGCTCTTGGAAGATGCTCTTTTCATCCATTTGACTTGAGTTCACTTTCTCTGAGTGCTCTGAGATACATGAACCAAACCATGGGAAGAGCAGGCATGGCGGCTACACGCTTTGGTTGTGTACTATTGAGAATAGTGTTGACAAATGCTTAGTGTGCTTTCATTGTTGTCTCTTCTCCCCCAAAGTCATAAAAGCATTTATTGTTACATTTTGAATCCCCCCCCAGTGTCATCTCTGAGTGTAACTTTCTCTTTTAAATGCCATGACTGCAAGATTGACTTACATCAAAAACTTTATGTATGTGGATTCCCATGCAGAATTCACATTCGTAAGCTCTTTAGCACAGGGATACTGATGCTATCTTTTCACTCATGTAACTTACATATTTCTTGAATAACTAGTGCTAAACGTCATGAAATGAACCATAAGGGTGTGTATATATATGTTCAATGCACTTTGATTCATATACATAATAAAATACAGAACTGCTATTATAGTCTGCATGGATCATCTTTAAAGATCTGATTTTGCTTGCATGGGCAACAAAACAAAAACAATACCACTGAAACTTTAAAGCTATGTTTAAGCACTTAAAGAAATCAATGAGAAGTAGATTCTAGATGCCATTGTAGATTCCTCCCAGCAGTGAAGTGCCTTTTTAGGTGCCAGAAATACTTTGCTCAAACAAAAGTTCCTGGCCATAAGCGCACTTGGCCAAAATTTTACAAGGAATTTGGGAAGTTGCCCAATGGGACTTACAAATGTTGCTAAGAGATTACCTGCAAGTCTTTCACGTTGAAATGGAAGCTAATGCTCAGACCTCTGAAGTATTAAGTGTCCTGAATACCTTTGTGGTGTTTTATAGAATCCATCTTCGTGCCTTCATTTGAAAAAGCACCTTTTAAGCACTACATTCCGTGTATTTGTGGAACTCTTAAAATCAGAATTACCATCATACCCTTGAGCTTGGTTGTGTACTTTTTAATGCGACTATTGAATGCGACCCTATGCAATAATAAACATGTATGTATGACTATTCTTATCTGAAAACCTGTGAATGTAATTGGTCTTCTGCTCAAACAGAATGGTGTCTTTTTCCAAGATCTTTATTGAAACTAGGAGGTGGTGGAATTCGTTGCTGGGGGAAGGGCATTCAGGCAGGCACAGAGATATGTGCAAGGATTGACTAAAATAGCAGCCAGGCTGCGCTGTGGTAAGGTCATGTTTTAGCCATATTTCCTTTATTTAACATCTCATTTCCCCACCAATTTCTTTCTGGAACTTGGGGAAAGGAATGATCAAAATACTATCATTTCTCATTTCAGCTACAATGTCTTGGACAGCAGAGAGGAGGTGGCTGCACCTTGCCTCTAGAAGCAGCTGAGCGCCAGGGGCCACTTTTAGTCAGGGCACCCTGATCCTCTGGTGACCCCTGGGGCTCTGGGACCCCTGAGGTGTGTCAGCAGCCACTGCTGCCTGAAGGCCCATGGTCCCCTCTATGGGCACAGAGACTGTGACAGACCTGCAAGCAGGAGTTGGGGGATACTCGGGGGATGTTGTGACTCCCTGCAATGCACAGGCAGGACATGGTGGAGGTGGAACGTGCTCAGCTCAGCCCTGCCGAGCTGGGGTCCAGCATTAGTGTCTTTACAGGAAATAACTAAGGGGTGGATTTTAAAACCACCTAGTTTTGATGGAAAAGACTAAAAGATGGAGACTACTAAACACTGTTTCCAAGCAGGAATGAACTTTTGAACCTTTCACTAATTGTCTCAAATAATACATTTCTGTTGATACTTATCTGTCAGATAGTCTAGAGGGACTGATTATTTTTTTGAAGTCAATTAGTTAAACCATTATTTATATGGTTAATTTTCTCTTTTTGTGTAGTGTTTTGGAGGAGAAATTCCTAACAATAAGTGAAGAATTGATTTAAAGACTTAAACTACCAAGTATAACAGAAAATATATTGCTGTCGCCTTTATGTTGGTTTCTTGATATATTCTAGGAAGGTCATTAACTTTAGCTCTAAATTTATGTTCTCCAGAATTGTGTTTCTGCTGATACAGTTTCTCTGGGCTGAATTGTAGTGCTCTAGCTAGGTTTTCCTTTTAACATCAGCACATGTATAAGGTTATGTGGAGGTGATTAGACCAAAAATTTGCATTTCAACTGGACCAATTTATTTCATTCACTACAGTATTTTATATGAACATTTTTTTTCTGAAAAGATAATTTTAATTTGTATATGTATATAGAACAAAAGGACAACTCCAATGAATGCAGGAACCCCCTATAACACCCCCGCCCCAGCATTTCAGATTAAAAATAATGAAAAAACTTACAATATAAAACTTTTTTGTAAAAATCCTGTTTTATTCATTACTTGATAATTCTACTTAGTTGTATTCTTTAATCCTTTTGTTGAATTGGACAATTTAGTGGCAGTTAGCGGTAACCATGTATTACCTATTTTATAGGTAAATATGCAATTCATTAGTTATAACACAAGAGATACTAAAAATAAGTATATCAGTATTGATGTTATGTCACCGCTTCACCTGTTGATGCCCTGAAAAACATGTGGCAGCTTTTGAATCACCTTTTTTCACACTCCTTAACACGTGGAAGTACTGAAAGGGAGCAAGACCACATTAAAATGATGTGAGGTCCCTGAGAAAGTTTTAGAGAGTGTGCCTTAAATTATTGATCAAAATTGAAAGCAGCAAGTGTTTCTGTTGCATCTTCTAGGAACCTAACTCCATGTCTCCAGACTTGTTTCATCTCTCAGTACCAAGTCACCCCCAGCTTTCTCCATCGATCTCACTGTTGGCTCTTGTCCTGGTGGTCCCTTCTCTGTGCCTTCCCCGGGGCAGCACAGAGAGGATGCCTTCTACAGCAGTAAGTGCCTCTGAATCCAGGGATATGCAGTAACTACCATGTCCAGCCTCCTATAGGAAAGGAAACCTACTCAAGAAGAATGATGGGTCGTGCAGGCTTTTTTGGTGTCTCTTACTGCATGTTCCACAACACCTAATGTGCGGGGACAAGTGGTTTGAATTGGTTGAGCCCCAAAACTTTTTGAAACATGAAGAATCTAAGCAGTTTTATGGCATGGTAGTGCATAAGGCTTTTTGGGTATAGAAACATAGTGAAAATAGGAATTTTGTTTCTTACTCTAACGGTAAGAAAAACAGACAACAACTTTTATAAATGCAGTATTATTTTGCAGAAATAGGTATGATTGATATAAATTATAGTGGGTTTTTTTTGGAAAAAAGTTTAAAAACATTCATAATCATAGGTATCAGAAAAGGGTCATCTAAGAATATAGTTCTCTCAGATGGTGGAGTAGCGAATTGATAGAGCAAGTTTAACTGTAAATTCACTGGGAGAGGTAAAAGTGTATTGGGTAAAAAGAATGAATAGTTGAACATATTATAGGAAAATATATTAATACTACTAATATCTGTGTATTGAATTGCATTAAGTGAACCTTGATGTTCTTTTTTCATGGAAAAAGAGGGTTCATGGTTGTCATGGTTTAACTCTAGCCAGCAACTAGGACCACACAGCTGCTCTCTCACTCCCCCAGCACCCTCGGTAGGGCAGGGAGAAGAAGGGAAAAAACTCATGGGTTGAGATAAAGACAGTTTAATAGAAGAGTAATGAAACGGGAAAATAGCAATAATAATAATTGTGAAATAATAGACAAAATAAAGTAATACAACACAAGTTGTTGTCACCACCTGATGATCAGTTGCCCAGCCCATCCCAAGCAGTGACCAAAAATTCCTGCCCTCAGGTTACCCCCCCATGTCTGTGGTATGGAATATTCCTTTGGCCAGCTTGTCTTGTCTATGCTCCCTGTAAGCTTCTATGGGAAGCTGAAAAAGTCCTTAAGTATGTGTTATTAACATTCTGTTCATACTAAATCCAAAACACAGCAGCTACTAGAAAGAAAATTCGCTCTCTCAGCTGGAACCAGGACAGTGGTTTAAAAGAGACAAGTTACCTCATTTGAGGGTCCTCTGGTCATGATTCAGCAAAGTAGCATAGAATCATTTAGGTTGGAAGAGACTTTTCTCTTTCTGCCTCTCTACCAAAAAAAAAAAAGGAATTATGAAGGAAGAGGGGAAAAAGAAAACAAACACAAAACCCAAAAATGAAAAACGGGCTCTATTTTTTTTGTTTTGATGAGAAGAAAAATGAGCAAATTTTAAGAAGCCGTGTTGCTGAAATGGACAGAGGCTCTGATATGGCACAAAGTTTTGGAG
Organism: Calidris pugnax; assembly: GCF_001431845.1. NCBI lineage: Eukaryota > Metazoa > Chordata > Aves > Charadriiformes > Scolopacidae > Calidris > Calidris pugnax. The sequence goes on along the minus strand of NW_015090989.1, from coordinate 1,248,134 downwards.
GCTTGAATCCCAAAAGCACTTTGTTTATTTAAAAAAAAATAATTAAAAGTACTGGTCTTAATAGAAACTAATTTAATTTAACTTTTAATAATTAATTTCATTCTTTGTGTGTGTAGCTGTCTAGCTGTTTTCATTTAAGGGACTAGTCATAATTGTATTTTATTTTTTTAACCTCTGAGTTATTGCTTCTAAATCAATACATGTTGGTGGTAGCCTGAAATAACTGCATTCTCATAGCTACTCACACTCCTCCCTTATGCAGCAGCATGTGATGTATTTTGTGTGCCCTGTATAAGTGACTCATTCCTTTTGCAGCTCCTGCCCTCGTAGTAGAAGCAGCAGGGCAGGGCTTGGGGAAAGTGCCCCTTGCCATTGCATACAGACAACATGTGCATTTCTGGCATGGTCAAATCAAGGTGTCCTAAAGTAACCCCCCCCGCCGCAGCCAGCGGTGTCGGCTCGACGGACATGGACTGCCTTGTCCACAGCTCCCCAAAAGGTCTCCTTGCACACATGGGCTTCCATTAGCAGGAAAAAGCTTCCCAGCCTCTTCCCTTCTGCTTATTTCTGGTCCATTTGAAATTTACTTATTGATGTTTTCTAAATTCTAAGTTTATCTACAGAAGTAAATCATCTATCCTGACTGCTCCATCATTCTCCTACCTCCTTTCATAGTAGCAAGACAAAACAACTTTGATTAGACACTGTTAAAGTTTTGAGCAGATTATATTTAACTAAAGAGCTAGTTAAGATGAATGGATGAATCACTGGAGATGAAAATTTAAAGCTGACATTTAGGTCATCTCTTTCTTTCCCCTTGTTATTCTCTATTACTTTATTATACCTTGTCCAATCTGAAATCTTGTGACTAGCCATGCTCCTAAGTATACCATATGCACGAGAGATTTATTTTACTTTCATGTAAGTGTCCTAATATTTATCTAGAATATGCTATACCCTGTGCAGCAAGCTTTAAAACCGATGGAAACCACCAAGGCAAGGAGGTGATGTTTGAGTGGATCGTGCTGCAGGTAGCTTCATTCCCCAACCACTTTACATAATTTAGAGAATGCAGTAATCTGCAATTTAATCCATGTAACGTGGCTATGCTGGTCTCCACCCTCCCCCCCGCTACTCCCTCCCAGTGGTTTGAGATTGTCTGTCTCTCTTGAGACTTTGAAAAATACATATTTTAAAGCACATAAATCAAATAAGCTGGGCATAAACTGAAGATCTGTGGCTTTGATCTGCAATAAAACCTCCTCAAGCTTGTGGTGTCACAGGAACAGATTGGGCAGGGGGGGTTATTTGTCATTTTTTTCTGTATTAGTACTTGAGGCTTAAGATGCAGCTGCAGACTAAGTCTAGATTTAGTCCTTTTTGAAAATTCACTGCAGTCAGTAGAAATGAAATACGGCAGGAGTTGCTTCTCTGGTCGCCCATTAAACACAGGTGGCACGCACGTAACACTAGTCTACTGCCCAGGTACCTGCTCCTCTGGTGCTACCACTTCATCCGTAGGGATAAAGCTACGCTTACTGTCAGGGACAGGCTCCAGCAAGGCCAGGCCCCTTGTGCAGGAGATTCGTAAGCAAAAATAAAAATGTGCCCAGCTGGCATTCTAGGACCTGTTTTATGGAGTTGTTAATGCAAGGATGAGCGGAACAATAGGATACCTGTCATAAATATCAAAGTTATTAATCGCAGAGCAAAGGGACTGCTGTCTGGGAATGCAGTAAGTGCTTGTGTCGCTTAGCCTATTTTACCTCTCTGGTGGATAATAACTGGGTATAATGTATGGATGCATTTCCGTACCCGTGCTGCTGGGGTTTTTTTAAGTTTATTTCTATTATTTTTACTAGGCTTCCCTTGCCACTTGCATGGCGCATCAGCACTTTGCCAGTTTGGGAAGAATCAACTATTTTACTGTGGTAAAAGCATTTAAGATGTAAGCACCTCCCTATAGCACTTCTCAGAACATGGTTAGTGAGTGAGTCAGTAATGGTGATCATGAAATTCAGTGGGTTTGGAATTTCTTGGTATTGTTTGTTATTGACTCTGCTCCTGGCTATAACATAAATGGAAAACACTGTCCAATTTTTTGCATACATTAATGTGGGTGAGTGTTCTCAAAATAACAGAATAACTTCTTGAGCAGTTTCAGTTCGTAATTGCAGAAATTTCCCAGTGCCTTCTCCTTGGTTTAGGAAAGTATATCTTTACGCACAAACTTTCAGACTATATTGATATGAAGTGGAATAGATTTGTACTTTTCTTTTTCCCCTGACAGATTTTCTGAAGTCATTGGGAATGACTATTGAAGTTTGGATCTCCTGTGATATTTATTATAGGGTCTCAAATTCCCCTCCAAATACTAATAAATAGTTGTTTCCCTACAGTGTCCTAGAGAGGCAGGCAGGTGTTTGTACAGTCTCTGTTACTGGCAGTCTAGCTGAAGCTCAGAGAGATGGAGGTCATTTTCTTAGAGAGTGTGCTATGACATCAGAATTAAATTGTGGACAAAATCTGGGGGTCTTATCAGTAAGTACAGTTCAGACTAATTATTCTTTTTCTGTACATGGTCCTTCATGGACTGAAGTACTTAGAACTATTAGATATATCGTTGTGTATACATGCTCATGTTCCATCACGTATTTATTTTTCCATATTGCTGAAATAGTTTACGTTCATGGTGCATCTCAGAATTTATCAGGACTATCCTTTGGGTAATATGCTCTTTTTTCTTCTTGCCCATAACTAATCTCTCTAATCTTCTGCCTGTATTTTACATATTAACCAAATCTATCAATCCTTTTTTCTAAGAGTGTTGTTGACTAAAATCTCATAAGAAAAGAATAAAAGACTGACTTCTGTGTTAAAACAATATACAATTAGTGGTCTGTTTTCCTTACAGTCAAAGCCTCTGGTTTGCCGCCTCAACATTAATTCGAGTTTTCCAGACTGACATTTTCAATGAAGGACATTTTGTGGTTGTTTTAAGCTTTCCAGACTCAGCATTACCCTGCAGTTGTGCATAATGTTGTGATAGATTTTGGTCACTGAAGATGCTAAAAATAAGTAAATGAATTTCTATGAAAATACCTTCATGTGAAATCTGGCAAATATGTGAAGGGGGATCCTGGAGGGAAACCATTGCTGACAGGAGAGCATTGCTTTATCAGCCAGACAGATGTGAGGAGTATGGGACTTGCTTACAAGCTAATTATTGTTCGTTATCATGTTGAATTACCAAAATGTCAGATGTATTAGAGAGGCACTGTGACATTGCCTTGGGCATTTTTCCTTAGTAGTTCCTCGGTAACAATGGAGGAAATGTTCATTTGGGCTATATTGGGATGGACAAGCTTTTCACAGGTTTTGTACTTGCAGTTGAAAGTGTAGTGTAAATGAATTTTATGAAACAAGTGATGAAGTCTGTTAGAATAAGATTCACTGCAGCTAATAATGATCTCAACTTGGTGTTTTCCTTTACCAGCTTTGTCAGACCTCTGATGCTTTTCCTTACTTTGTAGTCTCGAAGTCTTGTGTAGAATTTGTAACCGTGATCAGATTTATCTTGAGCTCAAGTTTGTGCTTTTAATTTAGCCCTCTGCTCCTTTTGAGTAGTGCACTGTATTTATTGCATGTACTGTGTTTCTAACAGAACATATTAACATTGATTGAAACCTCCAGCAGCATGTTTTATGTGCTTTACAGGCATTTAGTCCTGTATTCACTTTATACCTGGCAATTAAAATCACTTTAGTTTGTCACTGGAATTAACCGCGTGCATTGCAAGTGGCTGGGAATTCACCTGGCTCAGGATGGCAATGCCTGCAAACTTTCAGGTCGTCATACCCGTGGCCTAAAAATTGGGTAAAAGGGAGTCAAAAATCTCCATGCAGCCATTTGAAACACATGCAAGGTTTTTGAATTTGAAAAACTGTAAGATGATTATATATTCCCTATAATGTGAAATGTACTTTGAAGTATAAACTGTCCAGGAAAATATTTAGCAGTAATACATTTTTGGCTAACCTCTTAACTAACTATTTGAAATACATATGTAAAGTAATAGGGTTTGATAGTTGATTGAAAAATTGATTTTCTAGCTGCTGAACTCGTAAGGAAAAATGTTAAATTTGAGATTAGAGTATACAACTCGGAATCCACAGAAGCGTAGACTTTGCTTAGTAGCAGCTGTCAAATAGGGAAAAGTGAAGTTCTTTTGAATGCTGTCGGGAGGTAATAAGTGTCACCATAGATTGTATTGTATAGTGCTACTTTTATATTTAGTAATTGTATATGGCAGAAGAACAGAGAAATCTCTTACCTGTAATATTTTGAATACTGATGGTGGTTTAACGCACCTCTTCATAAAAAGTAAACATTTTTTGAAAGGGGACATGTGAAATAAGATGAGCCTTTGTACTCCGTTTATCTTCATGTTGATCCTAAAATTTTAGGGACTTCTGCCTTAATTCTTTCAGTTGGCTTTAAGGGTCTGTGACTTTGTTGCTTTTCTTAACATTGGACACCTCATGCTTTTTCCATTCTAGAAAACATTTCAAGTTGCTGTTTCCATCTGTCAGTAAGAATAAGATGACTTATAGAAAGATTAGCATTGCTTTTATGGTTTTGAGAAAAGGCATGTACCATAGCAGAAAGCTCTGGATATTTGCAAGCATGTACTCCTGAGAAGAGATTTTTAAGATCAGGGCTTTTGCAAAGTTGAAACCCACTGTTCCATTATAAAATCTGCTTTTCACTCCCCTCTGTTATACACACTTTTAAAATTTTTATCAACCACTGTTTACTAATTATCTATCTTCCTGTGATTGCATTCTTGGATTCTCATGTATATTGATCTTTACATCAAAGGTCTTCTCAAAGTAAATATTTAGCAATGTGTTAATGAAAAAAAGCGAAACCAAAAAAACCCAAACCAACCCAAAACAAAACTCAGTTCTATAACTTATATTTTACTGTCTATTTTTCTGTTTTGTCACTGATAACATCTGTGTTTAACTGGATTACTTCTCTTTTTTTATCTGAGGTGTATAATGTATTCTGAGATTTCCTGGAAGATCTCTTCTTCACATCTACCTCACGCTTTATGTCACCCCATTTGCAGCTATTAGCATCTCACTGTTCACAGCCAAATGGCAGAACCCTCCACTTACCGCCCTCCTATAGAGGAGGGCCCTTAACTATTACCGTAACTGCTGACTTCATCATTCCCTTTGTGTCCACCCCCTAAACAGACTTTATCATGATACTTATAGAAAATATTTTGGGGGCATGTTCAGACTGGTCATCATTAGTACTAATGCTTAGTATGCTCCCACCTTGCTCTAGTTTTTGCTTGCTTCTCTCTTATATGCTATACATGTAGTTATAAAATTTCTTCAGGACATGCACTTTTCAAGTGTGAGGGAATAGTATTATTTCAGGATGTCAGGAATATTCTATCACCCTAGATTTCTGTATTTCTAGATCTCTTCTATACTTCTCTTGTACAGTCTCTCTATACACTTGTCACAAGGTAGTGTAAAGACAGGCTTATATGGTCCCCAGTTGGTCCTGCTGAAACAAGTGTCCTGTGTGAAATCCAGCCTTGAAGTTGGGAAGTGCCATAACACCCAATCAGGGGGCTGGTGTCTGGACCAGCCTGGTATCAGATGAAACAAATGTTTTTGTTACCCAGTATCTGACTACTTCAGTCTTCACATCAAATTTCTTCTCATTAAGTTGTTATTTCTGTCTTCCTTAAGTAGTAGCTGACATACCAGAAGGCTGTGCCACCATCCAGCAAGACTTGGACAGACTAGAGCTGGGCAGAGAGGAACCTAAGGGCAAGTGTAGGGTCCTGCGTCTAAGGAGGAAAAACCCCATGCACCAGTACAGGTTAGGGGCTGACCTGCTGGAGAGCAGCTCTGAGGAAAAAGACCTGGGAGTCCTGGTGGACAAATTGACCATGAGCCAGTAATGTGCCCTTGTGGCCAAGAAGGCCAATGGTCACCTTGGATGCATTATGAAAGAGCATGGCCAGCAGGTCAAGGTGGGTCATCCTCCCCCTTTACTCTGCCCTGGTGAGGCCACATCTGCAGTATTTTGTCCAGTTCTGGGATCCCCAGTTCAAGAAGGACAGGGAACTACTGGAATAAGTCCAGCAGAGGGCTACAAAGATTATCAAGAGAATGGAACATCTCTCTTATGAGGAAAGGCTGAGAGACTTGGGTCTGTTTAGCTTGGATAAGAAAAGACTGAGAGGGGATCTTATCAGTGCTTATAAATATCTAAAGGGTGGATGTCAAGAGATTCTTTTGAGTGATGCCTGGTGACAGGACAAGGGGCAACAGGCAAATCCATCTCAACATGAGGAAAAACTTCTTTACTTTGTTCCAGTGAGAGCACTGGAACAGGTTGTCCAGCAAGATTGTGGGGTCTCCTTCTCTGGAGATATTCAAAACCAGCACAGATGCATTGCTGTCCAGCCTGCTGTAGGTGAACCTGCTTTGGCCGGGGGAGGGGTTGGACTAGATGATCTCCAGAGGTTCCTTCCAATGTCTACCATTCTGTGATTTTCAGATGACTGCAGAAATAGTATTTCTCATACTATGGTGGAGTTACCACCTTGTTGTTTTTGGTTTTTTTAAATGCCAGGCCTTAGCTGTTGTCAGTCTTTATTTTTGTTTAGCTTCTTTGTTTTTCTTATTTAGTATTCATTGATGGAAAATAACGACACTGCTACAATTTTGTTCTTGATATTTGTTGTCACTTTTGATGTGTTACTTAAGTCAATTTGGCTGTTTCATGATGAGTTTTCATTTCTCAGATTCTGAATGAAGGATTTTAGTGAAAGTGTTGGATTTTAAGACAGAAAAAAGGTTTAGCATAAAATTCAGGAGTAAATTAGCCAAATAAAGGGAGACAATGAAGAAGAGATGCATGTTTTTTGTTTACAGATTTTTAAACTTCTAGAATATTTTGACCTTGCTACTTTCTAAATTTGGTTGTCATGTTCAAGATTACTACTCAGTAAGGTAATAAAGTTATCTTCCAAGTAAACCTAAAAAAAAAGAGAATAGTTCTAAATTCTCAGTCTTCCTGAGAACTATATTTAATGTTTTAGAGAAAGGGAAAGAAAAGCTGACAAGATGGGGTGGGGGGAGAAGAAATGTAGTTCAGTTTCAGACCTTAGCCTTTCTTCTTCAACATTCCTTTATCAATAAAAAGTACGTTTTGAGAACTTGATTTTCATATGTCTGCTCACTTCTTGGCTTAGTTTGAATTTGTCTAGTTCCAGCTTAAAGGATCAGCATATTTGTTAGGGAAAAATAGATTTTTAATAATATTTCTTTTTCCTAGCCACATATGAAGATATTGGTTTCTTTTAATGCAGGTACTCCATTGTAGCAAAAAAAATGTTGGATGCTAGGATAAACCCACATTTCTTCTCATTTTCCTGACAATTTTCCAAAATTTGGAAGGATACCAAAAATTAGTTTCCATCAAAGTTTTTCCAGCATCAGCAACTTCAGATTATAATTTTTTTTGGTTTATTTTTGTAGGATTTCCTTTTCTTTGCATAGTGACAACATGCTCCTTCATACAGAAGAGTGAGAGAAGAGGTTTGCAATGTTTTGACAAACACATTGAATATTCCACCCATTTTAATCCAGGGTAGGAACAATAGCACTTATTGTGGGCCTTTTATTTAACTTTAATGGCTATAACCACCTAGAATTAGACAGCTAAAGGTGTTTCAAATACATATCCTGAGGATATTCCATTTACAGTACTTAAAGCATTTTTTAATTTCCTTCCCAGGAAAACTTGAACTTCATTTACTTAATGATTTAGCATGGAAGATTAGAGCCCTGTTTCTCCCTTCTGCTCACTCAGTGGCCAGGGATATTTAGTTTCAGAGAATCCTTCCAAAATGATTAGGAAATAGTTTTCTGGCAGGTTCCCTACTCTGTGAGCTGGCAAATTTACAATAATGTTTATTTTATAGCATTTGACAACCTGATGTCCTGTTCTGTGGCTTCAGAGCCAAAAGGCTTTGCTATGCAAAGGGCATATTTTCAAAATACTCTGTCCAAAAAAGAAAAAAGACCTACAACTCCCCACTGTGGAAAACCTCTATCAGCAGTTGAAAATGGGAAAGAAAAGGCCTGTCCATTCCTAAGCCATTAAAGCAAATGCAAACATACTTTTAGAAATGGCAGAGACTAGGGGAAAAAAAAAAAAACAACAGAGGACATAAATATTGTGGTGGTTTTCAAGAAAAGTTCAGCAGATAAAAACATGAGGTATCCTCCTTTTTATTCCTTTTTTTTAATTATTTTTGAGGGAGGCAGAGGGGAGGGAGAGAGATGTAGGGTGTGTTAAATGATCTTGATGGCAGAGAATGCATTTAGACTTGCCTGCTGCTCATATATACTGTGTGACAAAAACACTCCAGCAAAAACATGTTAAAGTGCTCTTGAAAGCGGGCAGTGAGGCTCTTCCAAGGTGTGAAGCACGTGGTGCTGGAGGAGTTTGTGTAGCATGTTGGGGACTGTTGTATAAGGATGTGTAACTAACTTCCGATGTGATATGGCCTTCATCTTTAAATTCATGTGGAATCCCTTAACTCCCGTGTAACTCAATTAAATCTACACTGTATAGCCTTGTACCTTAAAATAAACAACACTTGGCAATAATAGAAAGTTGGATATTAGGTGCTTAGAATTGCATATACAAATTCTAAGCATGTATCTGAGTTAATGCTTAAGGACAGTTTCTGATGCCCATCTTAGTTTTAAGAGGCACTTATAATAGATATCTATAGGAATGATATTTAGAGACATCTATCTGTTGCCAAAATCAGACTGTTTACTATGAAGTAGGAAACAAATTTCATGATCAGAACAGCCAAAAGCAGATAGAGGAAATCTTTCATTGCTATGATTAGTCATACTTAACTTTCAATAGTATGAAGGCTGTTTTATGCTTTATATAGGCCTCCTGCTGAAGATTACTTTATTTCATCAGCCAACTTCTGCTTTTTGCCATTCCCTAGAGGTCTTCCATTAAAGGAAATCTGTTGATTATCACCAGATACATTCATGTGCTTTCCGTCTTCAGGATAACTGCTCTGTTTTTCTGTGTGTTGGTGCATAATAAGTATTCCCCTCTTTTTTTCTGAGTTGTGGTTGTTGTTTTTGTTTCTGTTTCTTTCTTTTTCCTCAGAAGGTAATTTTTGCCTTATTGAAACAACTGAATGTTCTAGAGAATATTTGGTTTCTGGTGTTTTTCTGCATGCTCAACCAAAAGTTAATTTCTTTACCTCTTCCAGTAAATACAAATGTGGTTTTCTGTTGTCAGAGAAACAAAGGCTTTTTTCTATTGTTAGAGAAATAAACTACTGAACTTCAACTGCAAACTTGTCATCTCATTAATCCTCATCCATTGTGTTGAATCATCAATCAACTGAGTTTTTAATCATCTTTTCTGGATAAATTTTTGGTTGAAATTACTTCATAACTCCTCTTGTTCTTCTGGAGATTTTGAGAACAATTTGAACCTTATTTTGTATTTTTAGTTATTATAGTTTAGCTCACATATAGTACAATCTCTGTATTTGTGTGGTTTAATACATAACCCATTTGAGAGAGAAAATCATTGAAAACAACCTCACTTTAATTTGCATTGTTTGATGCTTCCTGAGCAAGAAGTGTACTGTGGTGGTGTTCCTTCACAGGAGTAATTAGCTTTATTGCTCTTGCATTCTTCTTTATTTCTCAAATGATTCCACACTGCAGCAAGATAACGATCATATATAAGCATGTATTTCACTGAATTGTATTCTACTTTGAAGTTAAGATGCAAAGAAATGGGCAGTCTTAATGGTTTTTGCTATATATCAATAGTAGTCTATATGTATCAATAACTCAGTCTAAAATATTTTTTAAAAAACAATTTCATGTACAGAAAGGAAACTTCAAACTTAGTGGTCTTGCATGTCCAAAACCAATTATTTTTGTTTCAGTGCTTGTGAAGTCATGCTTTTCCCTGTGGGAAGAGCTGTGCTGTGAGTCCACAAGTCAGATGATCACAGTTTGAGGACACACTCGTCGTTTCAGCAATTTAAGGTTATTTCCAAATTAAGCTGTAGGTGTCAATTGGAAGATGTGGTCTAGTTTCCTTCTCATCTTTCACATGATGATGTTTAGGAATCGATTCTTCCACACAGTTTGTGAATTCGGCTAGTTTTCTGTCTTTCAGAAAACCTCGTTAGTCATAAACTGAAACAGATGGTTTACCTGCCTGTTATATAAGAAGAAAGCTTGCAGGTTTTTAAGCAATTTTTATCTGGTTTTATGGAAGGGTAATAGATGCATTATGAATGATTCTCTTCCTCATTTGGATGCAGCCCATGACTCTGTCTTTCATTCACGCATTGATCGCCTGACCTCCCAAGTGGCTGTCCTCCCAGGCCTCCATTTTCATTGCATGTAACATACCTGCATTTGGTGTCAAAACTACTACAAGGTAGATTTTTCTCTGTGAGCTGCCTTCTCGGCTTTTTTTTTTGTATGTGTGTGCCTGTACTGATTGAGTGCGGCAGGGGAAGAGTGGGACCTTGATTTGATTTGGTTTTGTTTTGCTCCTAAGAGCGGTGAAGCCTTCCCTGTTTCTTCCCTCTGTGGTCACTCTTTCTACAACTTAATCAGTTGCCTCACTGCTCTAGTCAGTTGTTATAGACATTAATAAACCCTGCACTTTATCAATTAGAATGTGGAGGAAATAAAAGTTAAAGATGGAGGGGAGTCTTTATCAGGGAGCATAGTGATAGGATGAAGTGTAATGGTTTTAAGCTGAGAAGAGGGGAGACTTAGATTAGATATTAGGAAGAAATTCTTTACTGTGAGGGTGGTGAGACACTGGAATAGGTTGCCCAGAGAAGCTGTGGATGCCCCATCCCTGGAGGTGTTCAAGACCAGGCTGGATGGGGCTTTGAGCAACCTGCTCTGGTGGGAGGTGTCCACCCCCCATGGCAAGGGGGTTGGAACTAGATGATCTTTAAGGTCCCTTCTATGAATCTATTAATGATTTCAGTGACAAGCTGCAGTGTTATTAATGTACGTACTGAAGGGTAGAACAGGCTGTTCTCAACCTAAAATAACATTGGTCAGATCCCGGCTGCGGTTTCCCACCTCTCTCTATAATTTTTCTTTCAGTGAAATCTGGGCAGGTGAAGCAACAGGAGAAGTTAGTGGCTCCAGCTGAGCAACTAAAACACAACCTTATATTTATTTGCTGCTTTGTCTTTGCTGCAAATGTGTGTGAGGTTATTTTTATCTTAAGATCATCTCCTGGATGAAAACATTAGGGTAGAAAGTATAAGGACTTACATGTATTCATTGTGACTAGGACAGTGGGGTCCCAGCCTGAGAGCTGCTATTAAATGCTGCTAGTAGGTACTTGAATTATAATTCTATTGCATTCTATGTATTTTACATAAATTATAAAAAGTGCTAGCATTTTAAGGTTGTCTTGCTGTTTTATGGGTTTGATTTTTTTTCTAACAAAGTCCCTGATTGTGTAAAGAATTTCCTTTAATTTTTATTTTTTCCACTTGTACTTAAAATGGGAAATTGTAATAAGGCACTGCAGTATCTGAGTTAGGGTGTAATAATTTACACGCATGTTAAGAACAGTCATTAGTATAGTGCCTAGCAACACAGCAAGCATGACTTATTACACAATATTGTGTTTGCTTATTGCCTAAGTGGAAGGCAGAGCAGTTCTTACTGATTACATGTTACAGGGCTCAGTTGTAATAGTCGATTTCTCTGACGTTCCTCTTGCATTTTGTAGGAAAATACCATGATAGTGTTATGAATCAATTACTAAGTAGTCATTAGGAGGAAATGCATATTGAATATATTAATCACTTCCATAATAAATTATACGAATGCACAATAAAAACGCGTGTATGCTATTTGCAAATAGCTTATTATAAGTCTAATTTTTTTTCCTGTATTATTCAATTAAATCCATAAATAGGAGAGCAAGGCGTCGAAGAAACACCTTATAGGAGCTCAGGCATAACAAAACCATGGGGCTGAAAAATACCAGCAGCCTGGAAGCTAGAAACAGGTGCAGAATGAAGCACAGAGAGATCCCAGTGCTCAAGATGCTCAGATCCTTGTATGGTCACCTCTGTAGATCACCTAATGGGATCACGGGGTACCTGCAGTGTGCCACGGCTTGGGGCATTGGTGGCTGCACAGGGATGGGTGCCACAAGGAATCATATCCAGGTAGCCCACAGCATGGCCAAGCAGCCCTTGGGCCGAGGGGTGCTTCACCCAGGGGGATGGCCATTAACTAGTCTACACTGGGGCATGGAGCTGGGACACAATTAGTATTGATGCTGTGCCCATTTAAAGCACTGTTGGTTCAAACTCTGCCTGAGCCACCTCTCTGCCTTACTAAGGGAGATTCTGTAAGTGAAATTAGAACTTTTTGTTCTCTTTTAAAGCTGTTCACTCATTTTTACATGTCTTGTAACAGTATCACTGTGACTAGTGAGAGCATTTTTCCTCAGAAAATATATCTTAACTTCAATATATGTTAGTTTTCCACTGTTCTCTATTGTCTAGTATGTGTACAAGAGACCTTTCACTTATATTTTCTTTTTCATATTAGTGACTGAAAATACTGAGAAACAAATCAGGAAATACAGGAACACTTGTCCTCTTTAAGAATGCTATACATTTAAGAAGGCATGCGTTTAATCAAGATGGTAATATATATGACCATTATGGAGCTTTGAGAAATAAAGCTATTAATAGCTTTCTCATTTAAAAACACACAAAGGTAACAAAAAAACTGTAAATGATATTTTTTCAAAAGACTATCCAATTGGCATAAAATGTGGGGAAGTAATTGCTTGGGAAATGTCATACAGCATGACACTAATACACCCTTATATTTTTACTGTATATAGTATCAAAATAGTAATTTCACAGCCTGATGTCCGTGACATTTCAAAGTCCTTGAATAAATTCCTTTAATATTTCAAATCAGTAATACATGCTTATCACCTTTTTCATACTCTTCTTGGTATTCCTCCCTCTAAGAATAAAGGGAAAATGAATTATTTTCTTAGTTGAACAGTTTTTCTCTTGTCTCTGACAGTAAGCCTGATAATAACTTGTACAAATTACGTGGTAGCATAAAATATGTCTTACAAAGTTCATGATTGAATGCGTATCTCATTTTGGGTAGGTAGGCATGTATCAAGCTGTGGATACCTCACTGAATCCAGTATGATAACTTGAACCTGCTATTCGGTAATGTAAATGAAGCTTTGAGAAACTAGATCGTATGTGCAAAATTTGAAAATAAAAAAACCAAAAAGGCTGCCAGGAAAATGTAACATTTACTATGTAACTCTAAATGTCTCTAGGAGAATATTGTCTTCTAATGTTTCTTGGTCACACAGGGTTATGTGTTATAAAGCTTCCTGGAGCGGAGACAGCCATTTGATCTGAGTTAGGCCAGAGCGTGCTTGTGCCAGTGGAGCAGCCGTGGTGGCACACAGCTGTTGCTGCTGTGACTTGCTGGCTTTGTGGTGGACCTCAGACTGAACTCCAGGCTGACCCTGGTCATGTAGTCTTTGAGTCTTGTGGTGCCAACCTGTGTGTGAAGGTAGTGTGGGTGGTCCTTTGCCATTCTCAGAAAACACGAGTGCGATACAACAGGGTGGGACTTGTCTGTCTCCAGAAATAAATGCTTTGGGAGAGCCCGGCATCTTTCAGCGGACCCTCAGGAGCTTTGCTGGAGGTGGCAGCCTCTGTCACCCTTTGTACCCGTGGCAGGAAGAGAAGGTTGCAAACACCTCTGCTGGGGCACCATGAGGCCAGGCTGTGCACCTCCTAAGGGATCAGCTTGAGTCAGTGGAAACTGGAGGGACCAAAGCACTTGAGCACGAATAAAAAGCTTAACACCTGACTTAAAGTAATTTCTGTATATGTAAGTGGGTTTTAGATTTGTAGCAGACATGCCAGAGACTGCTGAAATCAGTGGAACAAAGGATTCAAGCTTTAAGGATTCATGCTCAATTTAAATATAAAACTTCCTAAGAAATCCTAATATTTATGCCCTCATGAACAGAATAGTTCACCAACACCAGGGCCCTTGTGTTAAACATGCAAAAATGTTAAAATAGGGTAGTGAATGGTTGATGGCTCCTTTTCTCATAGTATTACTTAAGGTAGAGGATCAAACTTCTGAGTGCCTATAGAGGCATGAAAACTATTACTTTCACTCATATATAAGGGTTGACACGACATTGCTTTAAAACTGCAGGGCTTTGGAAGCTCCATTGAAATTCAATGGCTTATGTAGGGTGCCATAACAATGAAACTGCTATACGTGACACCTCAACTTTCAGCAATAAGCAATGAAGAATTGTGAGAACAGAGGAACGCAGGAGATCTGCTGGCTAGAGCCTCTTTATGTGCAGAACATTTCATTTAAGAGACTGACTGTTATGATTGTCCACCATTGTACCATTTGCAGTATTTTCTCATGTGCATCATTTCTATGTGCTTTTTGACTGCAGTTAATGCTTTTCCAGGAGACATGTCCTTGAAATAGAGATGGCTGATGAATCTTTCCAGGCATCTCTTCTGAACACCAAACTATACATGAAGCAGGGAGAAAAAAGTTTCAGTACTCAGAAACGCGTTTCTTAGATGTGCATTTCTTAATATGTGAAATATGGGGCGAATCCTATAACAATGCAGTAGCGCAAATAACCATGATGCTGTCTCCTTTGAAAGTCGCATAAGTGCAGCAGCATTTTGGATATCTGTGGATTTATCATTAATTTCAATTTTTTGATAGATGAAGCATAATGGGATTTCCTTCTGAAACACCAAATGGATAATAGGACACAAAAAGCATGCCTATGCTTTCTTTTGTTTTAATCCAAGCAGTCATGCGTTATTCAGGGTAAAAAGCTACTGTATTAATCTAAAAAACACAAAGCACAGCTAATATGGATTCTTTTTTCTCTTGCAAGGGGAGGGAATATACTTTTAACATGTTTAATTGATGGTATTTTATAAACCACATGACCTATATGACCCAGTAATTTGGTTTTGTTCTTTAAAAAAGCCTCGCTGAGGAACCACTGTGAATAAATGTGGGAGAACAGACAATATTTTTGGGCCTGCTTAAAGGAAACACCACCCCATAACCCCATGTCTAACAAAGGAGCTGCATGTGGTCCTCACTAGAATAATTTACCTAGATTGTCAGGAAAGGGAGTCCCTGTACTTAAGAGTAGTTGCAGGAAAAGGTGGTCAGTTGGGATGAAGTGAGTAGACAATACGAATGCTGAAATCTCAAGGCCTGTAAAATAAAATTGAACATTATTTCTAAGTGTATTTGTATGCTGCTTTATTTTGTTGGTGGGGTTTTTTTTTATATTCTGTTTTGCTTGCTGTTGAGGCCTTTCAAATGTTTTTTATAGTATAGAAATGGAAATTATTTATGTATTTGAGTTGTTGCTTTCCTATGTTTGGGGATATCTTTGAAAAAGGAATAGAATTGATACTTTCAGAGATGTTGCTGCTGGTGTGAATTTCCATTCCATCCCCAAACCATATCTAAGGAAAGCCAGGAAAAGTTAATTTTGGGCCCATTAAAAATGCTAGATTATTTAAGAGCACAGGAACCACGTTTGAAGTATAAACAAATGCCTAGTGTAAAATTGACTGCACAGGAGTGGGTTATTAAAGTTGTGAGTAAAACTTGTTAACTTGGATGGAAGTAAAAAGAGCTAAGATGTATCATACGGTGACAGGGAGAAATTTCCTTCTGTGAAAGGTGCATTGCAGACAAATATATTGATATTTTTTTCTACCCCAGCCTGTCTCAAACATACCAACACAGTCGTACCTATTCAGGAAGTCTTATCTATCCAACCATCTTCTCCAGTTACCATAATACACTTCCCATTCAATAAAAAATGGGACATAATTAGATATTAAGATACATGGCTCACTTCCTAGTGTTCATAAAACAGTAGGTTTGAGTATGCAACTTTTGTTAATTAGGGCATCCATGTTTCAGACTTTAATATTACCGCTTTGAATATTCTACATCTTGCATATCCATTCCAAATGTCTCTTTGATGGGCGGCCCAAAGAATTGTGTGCATTTGACAGCAGAATATCACAGAATTGTCAGAGTTGGAAGGGACCTCTAGAGATCATCTGGTCCAACTTTCCTGCTAAAGCGGGATTGCCCAGAGCACATTACTCAGGACTGCATCAAGGCAGGTCTTGAAAATCTCCAAAGAAGGGGACTCCATGACCTTCCTGGGCAGCCGGTTCCAGTGCTCTGTCACCTTCACCATAAAGAAGTTCTTCCTCGTATTTGAGTAGAATTTCCTGTGTTCCAGATTGTGCCCATTGCCCCTTGTACTATCACTGGAAACCACTGAAAAGAGTCCTGCTCCATCATCCTTCAAGCCACCCTTTAGGTACTTGTAAACATAGATAAGGTCTCCCCTCAGCCTTCTCTTTTCCAGGCTAAAGAGTCTCAGCTCTTTGAGCCTTTTCTTGTGAGGTGGCTCCGATCCCTTAATCATTTTAGTTGCCCTATGTTGGACTCTCTCCAGTAGTTCCCTGTCTCTCCTGAACTGGGGAGCCCAGAACTGGATGCCGTATTGTATATGTGGTGTATAGTTTGCAAATAACTCTATACAGGACTGTGTAAGCTATAGCCATAGCTAGCAGGTGTTCCTTTTCAGCAAAAACACAGATAATATAAAATTTGTCCAACACATTTAAAATTTTGGTGCATAAAATTAGGGATTACTTCCCTTGGAAAATAGGAGTCTCCAGGATATTCTGACACTTTCTTATTTTGCCACATATTTTTCTTCCTAGTGCCCACAGGTGGCAGACAGTTTATGAGCCTCGTGGTGCTCCCCAGTACATGCCATGCTCAGAAGCTGGTGGAAGCAGCACCTCTGCTCCAGCTCCTGGGGAGAGGTTGTTCTTCTGCCTTTGAACAAGGGTGGGGTGCACCTCACCCGTTATTTAGAGAATAGATTCTTTAAGTTTGCTTCAGAAGGTGGCCATGTGCTTTTTGGGGAGAGAAGGGATTAAAAGGATGTATTCTTGTTTTAAGTAGCAGCAGGACTGAAACTTGCTTGGAAATGGAATCTTGATTGATTTTTAAAAAGAAAAGGAAAGGAAAAAAAGACAATTAACAAAATACCAAACTATTAAAGTAAAAAATAATATAAACAGTTCTACAAATATGTGCTTACACATTTCAGGTGGCCTGCTAGTTCACAAAAAGTGGCGATAGCTCTCAGCTCTGGGAATGTGAGTACGAAATAAAACTACTGACAAAAGCCCTTGAGCTCAACTGTATCATAGGATAAAAATCTTAATTTGACTCTTTTTATAAGCTAAGAAAATAGAAAAGCACATCAGTATACAGCTATAGAAATAACCTGAAGTATTTTTTTTTTTCCTTTGTTTGAACTGCCTGGTCGGTATTGCCAAGAAAGAAAGAGGTCTCTGGGTTGCTTGAATTTGCCTAGTTAAATTATGAAAATTATGAAGCCACTTTGAGATGGTGAGGGAGGTATTCCTACTCTGTTGGAGCTGATGGCAAAAGTTTGAGCAAATGGGATTCAACCTAATCATTCCCTGTAGCTTCCTGTGCAGTACCTCCTCCACCAAAGGAAGTACAGACCAGAAGAGAATAGAAACTGTAAAAAAAGGTAGCTAGGCAGTAACAGGAAATCTGTAAGTAATTCTTAAGGACAATTATAATAACAAAAGTCTAACCTGGTTTTCAGGATTGGCTTCAAGTTTTAATGTATTGCTGAAGCCTTAAAAGTGGTAGTGAATATTCATCTGGATCAAGGATAATTATTTCATGTGAATTCTGTAAACAAAATGTAACATCTAATTAATTCTTTCTGTGCTTGATGTTTTTGATTTTGACTGGTTTAGATACAGATCAAATTGTTATTTTGATTGTATCTGTTCTCTTTTTTTCCTACGCATGCACACTAAATAAGATTAATTAACAAAAACAACAGGAGGGCATGGCAAACACCCAGAACATGGAATTTTGATGTTTTTCTCTCTCATTTTTCAAGGAATTTTTGATCGTTTTTGACCGCGATGGAGTGTTTGACTATGCAGCAGATAATAACTGATAAATGTTATGTGCATGATAGCTATTAGTACACAAGAAAAGCTATGAAAAATATTATCTGCAGAAGCATCTCTTCTGTGGATACAGTATGAAAAGCTTGCAATTTATTTGAGAGTATATGACAGGTTTAAAATTTGTGCCCACATGTGTGTGTATATGTACTTAAAAGTGCTGTGAAGACTAATTATTTTTAACATCTTGATTTCAAGGTCAATATAATTTGTTTCTTCTCAGAATAATAAAGATAGATGATAGATAATATGAAAGATGAAAAAAGACAATGAAAGATTTCATAGGCTTTTTTGTTAGCTGTCGTTTCAGGAAGTCCTTATGTAGTGTGTACCAAAAAAAATGCAAAAAGCAAAGTACAGTGCAAAAATGAGTTTTGCCATGAGTGGTAAGTGGAATCAGAGTATATAGTAAGAAGAAAAAAAAATAATCTTTTATATGCTTTGGTTCACATTAATATTGATGAAGACCGCATAAACTGATTTTGTTAACTCTTCTTTTTTGACTGTGATGTATAATTCATGACTTAAACAACACAAAATGCCAAAGAAAACGTGTTTTTTGGAGGATCTTGCAATACTTCTTGAATGGATTATGTTTGGAGATTAAATTTATTGTTATGATTAGAGGTATGAACAGCTGCCTAATTTAGAACTCAAGTACAAAGAAAATGAATAGGATAATCAGAAAATCTGAAGTGTCCTCTTTCCTTTTTACACTCCTCTTTTCAAAACTGGAGTCAAAATTATCGAAAACGTCTATGTTGTATAATGACCTGTAACTGCTTTATCATGTGAAATCTTCTGATATTTAATTTGCTTCCATTTAATAGTCAAAATATGAGTCTATTGTGGATCAGAAAAGCTTCATAGAACTTGGCATGAGACCATTGTGATTTTGAGAGGTGGATATAATGATACTTATATAAAGCCATTTTTTTTTGTTTTATTTTGCTGTAGATATTAGATTTTTGTTCTCTTTATGATGCACTTGGCTCAGTGAAAACAAAGTTCTAAATGCTTCAATAAACCTAGTTTTTCTTTTGTACAAAATGATGAAATCAAACACAGTCCCAAATCAGTTGTTGTAATGTTCTGGCTGTCAAGCAACAGACAAAGAAAGTGATCAGGTCACTTTAATGTTTTTTCCAGACAATATACCTTCATTTAGTATATTTTTCCTACAATTTAAATGGATATAAATGAGTGGTTCTGTAGAAAATAAGCTAGGAGGGATGAGAAATAGTAAGCAGCAGATATCTGTGCTACCTTGCTGTAAGTGCTTAGCTGACATTAAGTCATGCACACAACAGCTCTCTGAGGTGCATTGCTGGAAGCTTTATCTCCACTTACAGGATTTCTCATTTGACCATCAGCACCGCTTTTGCTTGGATCTCAGGGGAGGATTAAGAAAAAAAAGCTGAAGAACCTATCCTGTATGCTGCATTTGTGTGTAAGCTACTAAAACTTGTCTCCAATAAGACTTTTGTGTAATTTTACTTATATAGGCGGAAATCTATGTTTGTTAGGGATTTTTTTCTGAGGGAGGACGTGGTTTTGTAGCGATATTTTTATGATCGGTTGAAGAGTTGTGCGACAAATTGCTTGGCAATGTGGGAATACTGAACTTTTTGCCATTTTGGTGTTTCATGCTAAAGTCAGGTACTCATCAGATAAATGCACTGTTAATTACTAGTGGAACAACCCAAGGCTCCTTTTTGTTTTCTAGAATCAGTAGTATTGTCACGAGATCAGAAAGTAGTACCGTTTAATAGGAAGAATGTAAACAAATGTTTATGGTGAGGATGCGTATTATTTAGAATAGGAAATAAATTTAAGAGGACCAAACCTGCTTCTTCCTGCTCACTCAGCGTTTGCTTGCAGCCCTCTCAGCTCGTGGCGTGGCTGCCTGCCCGGGCACATCTGCACAGCTGGGGCAGTCCCAGAAAGGCTCCCCCTTGGTAGCACTCCAGGGACACCCCTTTTTTGGAAAGGAGCTAAAGTTGGAGCGCACAGTTGGCAAAGGTAGAAAATTAATGAGTAGAATTTTGGGGCTGGGATTTTGGACTTCATGGATTACTTGTAGCTCACTCAAGATCATATGAGTAGCTGCTCCTTTTTCATTTCCCTTTCACTCAACAGCTCAGTGAGGAGAGAAGCATAGCATCCATTTTGAAAGTTACTTTTATTGCACAAGACTTATTCTGCCATTTAAGGATAGAAATACCCTTTTCTTTCCTTCTCCTAGACGTGGGCAATCATCATGTGCCCTATTTACACAGGCTTTTCTAATGGCTTTCTTGGCTCTAACCACAGAGCAGGCAGAAGGGAAGGGTGGCCTCAGTCTGGCTTGATATATTTTAGAAGTAACATCTCTGCTATGAAACAGACTAGAGAAAAATTCAAACTGCTTTTAATAGTTTTGGTGTAGTTAGATATTGATGACAGTAGCTGAGAAAGCATTGTATGCTTTGTATGCATATGATTACGGGAAATCACTGCTGCACAGAGCAGTCTATAGGATAAGAATGTATTGTGGCCTTGAACGGCTGTAGCAGAGATCTTGAAAGCACAGACACAAGAAGTAACCAGAGTTCCTCACAGCAGAGGACTTTGTATTTATCAGTATGAATGCAACCTGGACAGGAACTGGTTTTAGAGAATTGCAAAACCAATACACAAGGTTTAATTGCACTGATGAAGCCGTTAGTGTGCTGTCTTGAAAACTGTTCATAACTAATAGCAGAGATGAAACTGTATTTATAAGTGTATAACAAAAAACAACTACTGATGATGCTATGCATCAGAATCAGGTCAACATATATCCTGTGCTGTGCAGGTACACGTATAGGTATTGTTGGCTGTCATTAAAAGCAACAGCCCTTTAGTGTCTGGTCTAAGGTTTTACTGATTGTGTTAAATTGGTCTGGTGCCCCACTGTTAAATTTGGATGCAACATCTTTTTGGAGTAGAGTGTATTTATGTATCATCAGAAAGGTCCTTTGTGTATTAATTATTTCACAGTTTCTTTTGTGAGTATTTCTTCTGTCTGAATAGCCTGCCAGGAGTATACTCATGATAAATATCCATTTTCCCTGACTGAGACTACTAGCAAAAATATCAAGGTTTTACTGTAATTAGTTCTTTTTCAGATCTGTGTATAATCTTTTGATTACATTTGTTATTACATTTTGCTACAGATAATTAATACCATAGCCTGTAACATGATTTCCTATAAAAACAGAAGGTATGCATTCCTTTTATTTAAAACTGCAGTGTACCACAGGAGTTGAGTTTTATAGAACAGAGGCTTAAAAGAAGTGCAGTTTCTTGATTGTAAAAGTGTAAGAGCTTTCTCAGTTTCAGGGTGTGAGTTTCATGCCAGTTTTTGCCAGGCTGTAAGCCTAGATGGACCCTGGGGAATTTCAACTCAAGTGTCAGTGGAGGTGACAGAGATTGGTGGGATGTGAACCTGACATCCCTTTCTCCTTCCCTACTCACCCAATACTGGAAATGAGCTCCCAGCATAGGGGGCACTTCTAGTCTCTCATGAAGAGGACCTCCATGCTTGACACTCTTGGGACCTTTCCAGCAGTCAGAGCTCTGTCATGATGTTTTCTTTAGGCACAAACAGCTTTGGTCTTTCTGTTGGGTATACTTGGCCCATGGACTAGTTAGATGTTGGTTTTTGTCAAGTTCTTTGCCTCTGTAATTCATGTCTTTGGGAATGATGTATGGCACAATCTAGTCTAGGGAGTAGGCATCTTCATGAGTAGAGTATTCAACTGTAACATGATATAAGAAACTTTTGGCTGCAGAATGTCCAAAGGATCAGAGTAAAGGATGGCGTAGTCATTTGTCTTGCAAAACAAAATCTTAAATGTATTAACTCCACTTGGCTTTTCATCTAAGTACAGTTTGGCTTGTGGCTTGGCTTCCTTGATTTCTCTTGATTTTTCCCATACTTTTTAATAATTCTTTTAAAAAAAAATTCCATTTTCAGTTGATCGGTTTTCCTTGCTCTTTTCTGCTACTCAAAAGAATCCCAGTTTACAAAATTCCATTTTCAGTTGATCGGTTTTCCTTTTTTTTGTACTTGCTCTTTTCTGTTACTCAAAAGAATCCCAGTTTACGTTTAATATCTGAAATTCAGTCTGATTCTCAACCTGGCATCCACTGATACGTTCAAGCCCTGGCTTCCAATAAAAAGCAATTATGTACTATGTGTACTCTCTCAATTCATATTTAATTTCCTTTATTTCTCTATTTTTAATGAATTGATAAGAATGTAAAATAACTGTTTTGATATCTAGATGATGATGACAATTTTTACTGTATCAGGCACAATAATGGCAGAACCTCAGCCTTCAGAAAGCTATTAAACAGAATTTGAGGTTTGTCATGCCCTTGGTTCAGCTATGGAATGGGCGAAAACAGTCATTTTTGCAGAGTGAAAGGAACTGCAGACTTGTGTCAATTGCAAACAAAATTCATGGTATATTGAAACATTACAAAGCCTTTTGGTTCCCGAAGTGCACATGGTTATCTGCTATGTTACATAACTTTAAACTGAGCCGCTTTAGAAAGAAAAAAGGCTCTTTTTTTGGCATCAAGCTATCTGCAGTACTGAGGCTGACATTTTGAAAAGTAAATAGTAAGTCTGAGTGTCTGAGAAGTCAGTTTAAGATGTCTTTAAAAGGCTTTAAGAAGTTAAGCGCCTGCTGTCTGAGAAGTATAATTCTTTTTGAGGCCTCTAAACTTGAACATCCAAAATTGTTAGCCTTTTCTGAAAATTTTGCTCACCCAATACCTGCATTGCTTTTTTTGCAAGGTGTCCTGTGCTTGAAGATATTAAGAGGCCAAGCAGGACAGTAGGTCTGCATAGAACAGACAAGTGATGGAAGACAAAATGGCACTACAGGGTATGAATGGGTTGTGTGACTTTTCACAACATTGCTGCATACATAGCAAAGAATTTACCTCACTTCTGATTTGGTGTTGCCATTAATGGATGGCAGTGTTGCTTACTAAAATTTTCTTTGTGGCCAATCCTTTTTTAGGTCTTCCATAAGGCTTTGGGTCTATGTATGAGCATAATCAGGGAGAATTAGAAATTTACTGGACTAGGATTTGTGTTGTGCTCAAATAAATACTGGCCTCAGAGAAGGAGCCTAGGAAATCTCAACTGCTTTCTTTTTAAATCTTTGTAGAAATGTCAGTGGAGACAATTAGTGTTAGAGAAGCTAATGAATAAATTGAGCTATAAATTTATTTATACTTGTTACTGACACCCACCTCTATGAAAGTGTTATCAGAGGATCTGATTAAAGGGCTTGGAAGAAGAAATTACAGATAAATAGGCAAAGTCAATGATAATAAATACCCAAGATCAGATAATAATCACTGAAGAGTTTTTTAAGTAACTCAGAGATGAAGCAGCTTAGATAAATTAGCATTTGTGATATGAAGCTTCTCATGTAAAACTTTGTTATTTCTTGCTGATGCCAGGACTCCAGGGGAGAGCTGGGAACCACCACCAGTTAAGGCTGAAGACTGTATGGGACAAATAGGGAGAAATCATAACAAACAGTGAATGGGGGGACACAGAGCTAAATACAATACACCAGGGAAGAGTCTTTTTAAAGGAATTATGCTTGACAAACCTCATTTGATCTATTTGATGCAGCTTGCTAGGTTTTCCAGAAGGCATTAGACAGTTCCCCTTAATCAAAGGCTCTTATGGAAACACAGCTGCCACGGGGAGGAGGGAAGATCCTTGCAGGTGTGGGTAGTGGCTTAAAGAGCAATGTGCCTCTGCCCTTTGTTTGCTAAAGTATTAACTCTATTTAGGGCAAAATTATACGTAAGGTAGATAAAACACGTAAAAGGTGTCACGTGAGGTGATGGCGTAGAGTAGTAAGGGATGTTGTCTGCTGCTTTCTGTCAAAGCAAGCTTATCATTTTCTGGAATAATTTCAGTGACTGGCCAGAGGTGAACCTTAGAAAACTAAAAAGCATTCAGCTGTGTCACTCTAATCTACCTCTGATCTGATAGTCAACGGATTTCAATCTCTTGCCCATCTCTGGTCTGTACTGCTCATTCCCTGTTCACTTACGGTAATCAGGGAACTGGCCAAAGTCAGTACCTGTGACTTGTTAGTGAGATGCCCACATGAAACCCTTCCAGAAACCTGAAACTAATGCCTAATGCCCTGGAAGTGTGAGTTCTTCAACAGTAAAATGTCCTGGCTTCAAGAAAGTTTGTCTTAGCTCACCTTTGCTGCTGTGGTAACTAGCCAACTGACCAAAAAAATAGGCTCCATCGTTTTATAGCTATAAATTCCTTAAGAGTCAGTCAAATAGCTGTGTGGTTTTGAAAAGCTGGAACGTAACCAAATGGAGGGAAAATCTTTGAGACAGCTAATGTATGTCCAAGGGATTATCTGAAAAGGAGATTAAAAAGGGAGACATAAAATAGAACATTAAACATTCAGATCAGAGCAAGGAGGTAACAGGAGAAAAGCTGCTTCAGATCAGCCCAGTGAGAGAAAGGAAATAAAACTTGAATTTTTGTAAACTTTGTTTAAATTGAAAATAGTTTGAAATGGGTATTTCAGACGTACTTTACAATACCCAGTGTGTTCTTAAGTGTTTTCAATTTGCTTATTTTGAAAATTCTTTTGAATATACCATTGCATCTTAACCTGCATGGTTGTTTTTGTTCAGTTTTAATGTTTCTCTGACAGATGAAACCTGTGAGCTTTTCCAAGTCAAAAGCCAATTTGAGAAAGCTGTTTTTCTGTATCCCTGAACAACATTTCTGAAAAATACAGCAAATGTATTTACAGTTCCTACAAGTAGAACTAGCAAATTCTGGCTAGATGTTTCAATTATGCTATAGGTATTTGTTCTCTTGCTATATTTACTTTGGAGGTTGAAGTGTCAAAACTCAGGTACAGACCTGGCCTTCTGACAACTTTGTGATGGTATATTTAGAAGTAGGACTATTTGTTGATTTGTTTCATTACCAGCAGTCATTTTTATTAGGAGGGTGCTCAGAGGTCAATCAAAAATGGAGCCATGCTGTGCTAGCCATGGGAAAAATATAAAATAACAGGTGATTCGTGTCTCAAATTCCATTGTGCTTCCAAAGCAGACATAACTGATGGCCTTACTATAATGGGGAAATATCTAATCTTTGTGATTTCAGAATATTTTTTAGTAATGGAACTGGCCTCAGTTTTGGCCAGTATTCCTTGTCCATATTTAACTGCTGCATCTGAAAATAATACAATCTTCTTTTCTTCCTGTGTTTTATCGCTCATTCATCTATTTGCTTCCTAGACTATGTTGCATAAATATCTTGTTTGTTTTGGTCAAGACTGTTTTGTTTTGGTTTGGTTGTTGGCACTGGCTTATTTGTTTTGTTTCTTTTTTTCTAAATGCCACTCTCCCTAATCTTCTGTCACTTCTGAGTCACTTAGAAATGTCTTGACTAATGGAACAAAACCGTGTATATGGTTACTTCTCGTTGTGTTTAGCAGTGACCTTGGAAATTATTACATCTTTCTTTGTAAATCCATACAGTAGCATATATCTTCAGAGTGACATTATGTTTTGAATTAATTTCAATAAGAAGTTAGGCTTTTTCATTATTTTTTTTAACTTGCCTCTCAATGGCAGAGACGTCTATATATCTTTTTGAGGTTGTGCAGTTACACTTTGGAATTGCATCATATTAAATAGCGTTTTGACAAGTTGTAAACCAAAGCATCAGAAATATTTGCATTAAATTGTACAAAGAAAAGCAAAAAAGACATAAATTGTTATTCAAATTTATATTAGTATTTTGTTCTCAGGTAGAACTTTTTCTTTAAAATTAATGAATATGTTGTCTCTCTTGTGAATTTGGAGTTTAAAAAGGCCAAGCTGAATAGAGTACATAATTATGCAAGGTGAAAAGAGATACTTTTTGAATGTTGGTGATCTCTCTCCTTCAAGGTTTTCTCAGATATTAGTACTGAGAACTTGCATTTATTTTGAAGTTGACTTAATATGTGTTTTCAGACTTTGTAGAACTTAGATAAATAGGTCATTCAAGTCACATTCATGTTCAAACCACTCTGTGGACTTCAGTTACAAATAATTGTACAAGCTCCAAAATAATGCCAATGAAATGAATGTGTCTTGTTGGTAGTAGTCATGTGTAGCTGCTTGTACCTAGAAGAAAAAAAGAGGTTCGTATTCTCTGAGAATTTTCTCAACATGTTAAATGCCTGTTGATGAGATGGAAAATCAAGTTTGGTGTTGGAGACGTCCTGCCATGACAAAACAAATTTTCCTAGTTATTTAATCAAAGGATTGTTCCGGGCTTATATGTGTGCATCTAAAGGGGAAAAAAAAAAAGTCATTTCTAAGATTTCGTTTTAAATAATTCAAAAAAGGTCAATGTCACCCAAAGAATTGAACTCCATGGTGTCTGATTTTTTGGGAGGTCCCAAATTCTCAGTCTTGTGATGAAATGGGAGCTAAATGTCATCACTTAATTCTATGAAGGTGTTTAAACTTTTGAATCAGGTAAGTCCCTAAAGGCTGTAAGTAGCAGAGATGCTAGGCTGGTGGGCGCAGTATGGGGCTTGCATGACCATGGGGCAGCCTGATGACACCCTCAGCCAGAGCAGAGCCCATGGCTCCCAGCATTGCCAGGAGGGAGAATATGTGCTGGTGGCCCCCTCCTTGGTGTGGGACACCAGATGCAGTGGTTCAGATGGCTGTACTCTCTGTGGACTTTTTTCTGTTCAAGAGGGCGGTGGAAAGAAGTGGGTTGAGTGACATGATTGTGTCTTTTACCATATACCTTGAACCACGATGTATATTTATTTTAATGTTACTGTCCAAATCAAAATTATAAAAACATGACATAAACAGGGCAGGCAATACTAGCTGTACTTTGGTTTTGGAGAAGTGCATCACTACTTCAGTACAGCTGATCTTAATGGACTAATCCAATCTCAGCTATTACTGCAGGGAAAGCTGTGGGAGAAAAGTGAAATCCTGGTTTGAAGGTGGAGTTAAGAGGATGCAATCACCATTTGAGTCAATGGGAACTGTAAGGAGCTAGCCAGACTGAGAGGAGGCAGAGAGTGGCTTTTTCAGAATTAGAGGAATTTGTTGATGGAATGGTGCTTGGCATAAGGAGTTCCCTCGCTGGAGGCTCTGTGTGCCAACCCACTTAGGTGGGTTTTCTTGTCAGGGATGAGGAGAGCTTTTAAAATTATTTTTGGCAACAAAAATAACTGTGGAATTGGTCATAAAAGGATGGTAGTAAAAGAAAAATGCATGAAAAAAGCCCAAAGGGATAACTTGCTGAAACCGTGGGAAGCTCTTCTACCTTTTTGTTTGTTTAAAAAAAGGCAACAACCAAATTCATATGTATAAAAAAAACCTAGGAATTCACAGATTCCCACAAAGGCGCAAGACATATTTCAGTCCTTTGCAATTGCCTTTCTGAGAATGTGTTAATTTATTTTATTTTGTTTAGAAGCAAAGAAAGGTTCTGCCTGTAGCAGGTAATCCTGCAGAAATATGATCATCAAAGTATTGCTTATGTTGATTCCTGCTGAGAAATTGCAGGGGAAATAGGCTCAGAACTTGCCTAAGTGAGTTTTGCTACTGAAACACATCTAGATGGAAGTGTGGATCTCATAAGATGTAATCAGTTTGCCTTCTGGTGTCATGGTTATGTTTGCAGCAGGATTATAGCTTTGTGATTGCTGCATTTGTTAGGGAACAGATATAAAAAGTGTTTGAATGCAATTTGAAGAAACGCTTAAGACTCCTGGGGTAAAATCTGTTTTCAGTTGCTAAGTCAAATTTTTAGTAGTAGTGTTGAGTAAATTTTATATTTAAATTTTGATTCCTCATTTAAGAGAAATTAAAATAATAAATCTTGCCTGCAAAGTATGGTATGAGCACTGGAACATGATTCTAAAAATAATAAAGCATTGCATGTTTCCTAGTCTACATTATGTTTGTTAAATTCTGAAAGCGGTCCAAATTTGGGCTTTCTCCAATAGAATGAGAGAGACTGCATAATTTTCAGCTGAGTTTAAGAGTAATGTAGCAAAGAAGGTACTGATATAGATTCTAGATAGCTTAAGATTTCTCTGCTGTAAGCTGGAATCACTGAATTTCACAAATATAGGATATTCAGGAATAAGGAGAATGGAAAACTAAGGCATAAATTATATAAACCTCCATCATAAATCTGAAAGCCAGAATAATGATACTATCCGGAAAAAAGCAACTACTATTGTAGAGGAAAATATTTCCAGTGTTATAGAATAAACTGTTCAAAAAAATTCCACCACTTTAATAGTCCAGATTTTATTTTGTACTCTCAGAAATCAATTTTACAAAGTTTTATTACTTAACGGCATAGAACTCTTCTTCTTTTTTTTTAAGTTTGTATTAGTTGTATTGTCTTTGCATTAAAAAAGGTACATTTCTGTACTTTGTATTTTAACTTGAATTATTCAGGCTAATGCTAATAAAGAGGTTGGCATTTCAGAGAAACCATGAATCTTGTTAGTGTGTTGTTATAATAATTGTTAATTTGGCTAAAACTACGTATCCTACCATTAGTTTAGAAATGGATTTATGAATGTCAGATTCAGGATTTTTCAATTGTAAACACCTTGGAAGAAGAGGGATTGTCTTTGCTTTTCTGACCCCAAACAACTTCAGGAGCTCATATTCCCCATAAGTGACTAGATTAAAACAAGACCCAAAGTTGTGTCAAACCTAAACTTCTTTTTTTCTTTATTTTCCCATCTTTTGTAAGGTTGGGGTTTTTTTGCCTGTATATATAGTATTAAAAAGAACAAAGTCATAGACTGGTCATCTAAAAAGTACAGCTTGTGCTTTATTATTAACACCTGAGTTATTAAACTGCACGGCACCCTTCTCTCATTTTGAAGATCAATAAATTCCCATGTGAAAAATTACCAAGGTAATGCATGAGGAAGAACTCCAGACCTGCTTTTAGTTATCAAGATAAAGCAGTGAAATGGATTAATGCTTCTATGTCATCTGTTTTTTGAGTGTGTGGTTGGTGTGTGGTGGGGTTTTTTTCTTTGCTTGCTTGTTTAAACATGTCAGTACTGTTAAATGTATTACTTTTGTCAGGAAATGCATATTAAAAGAAAAAGGAATTCTGGTTAATTATGGTTTTTCGTATAAAGGTGTGAGCGTGTCTGATCACCAAAGCACCCAGAGATATTAAAATAGAGACTCTATAAACTCCAGGACTAACTTCCCTTATTCAATCTTCTTTTTTCTCCTTGTTCTTGTTTTTGTTTTTCTCTGAATGCAATACTCCTTGCAAAGATCTTTTTCTTAATCTCAATTAGATTTTCCTAATGTCAAATCTGTTGTGTATTTCATGTTTCAGTAAATCTGCACTCTAATTTCAGAGCTGATCAATTTTTGGTGCATTTATGATGCAGTTTGTGGGAAAGGGGAGACGTATTTTGCTTTAAATGAGAAGAAACTTTGTCTCTGGAAAGACAAGCTAAATAAACATTAATTATTATGTGATTAATGGTTCAGTGAAATAAAGACATCTTTGATGTTAAAAGTGCATGTTCATTCCTTTTTGTCTGCCCAGCGCCACAACTATGAAATAGAAATTGATCCTGTGGCATTTTCCGGGAATAATTTCTTTATAGAAACAGGTGAATCCTAATTCCTTCAGGACATTCTCTAAAGTAGTTACCTTCTGGCTCTTTTCAGAAAGCTGGCTCTGATTTCTTCCACTGAGTAATCTACTAACAACAAAATACATTATTTTCTCATCAGCCATGATTTTTATGTGTTTGGCGTTTAGGTTGGGGTTTTTTTTTGCTTATTTGCTTTGCTTTGGGTTTTTTTGGTTTGTTTTTTTTTTTTTTGTTTGTTTTTTTTTGTTTTTTTTTTTTTTCCAGTAGATCTTCAGTGCTTAATCCCAGCAATGTTTTGGGCATGATTTCATCAATGATCCTTGTCTGCAGTTCTTCAGTGTGGGTGGATTTGAAGGTGACTGTGTGCATTTATACAAACAGTGCTCCACAACTGCTGAAGGAGATCCTATAACAGTATGTTTTCATATGGCGGGGCCATAATATTTGGCCCATGGTTACACCAACTCAACCAGGAGAAAGCTACCAAAAGAGACTAGGCCAGGCCAACTTTCCTACCTGCACTACTGTGACTGTGATTAGAGACCTTATTGCTTTTCAGATAGATCAGAAACAGCACAGCATACCATCATCCCCTTCTAAGGCTTTTTCTCCCTCCCCTATGTCTAAAATCACCAAGACCTGGAAGATGAGAAGGTTTAGTTCATAATTGACCCCTCAAGGTTGTGGAAGTGAAAGTGTATCACTCATTCTCATTCAGTTATTAATATTAAAATATAATAAAATTGTTATTATGTCATGTTCTTCCACTGCAGATTTGTACGGGCTCATATTGCATTCCTGTCCTTAAAGCAGGAATAAAAATTGTGTAGCTCTGTAGAGCATTTTTCTTTTCCTGATTTCATTTTCAAACTCAAACTCTTGTTAATTCATGAAGTTACTGTTCAGAAAAACTTTGAAAGCCTCTCTTTCGTAAGGACCAGCCAGAGCACTGTGAGCATGAAGGTGTCGCTGGGAAAAAGAAACGTAGCCTTGAGCTGGGTGGCAAGTGATGGGTTAGCATTGCTAAGTTTTGTGTTCTCACTGAAAGGGTGCTCTTTTGGCATGAGAGCCAGAAGAGCAACAGCCACAGGCCAGCTGTTTTCGAAGTATGAACAAAAGCTGCAGTAATAAGAACTCACCTGTGTTTTCAGATCAGGATATATGAAGCTAGAAATCTCATTGGCAATCAAGGAAACAATCTCCTAAACACCCATTTCAGAAGACAGTTATTGACATAATACCACTTCTTTTGAAAAAATACATTTAATAACATTTTGCTGAGATGCTGCATCAGAATTTGTAGATGTTGCTTTCATTTAGTTTGTCAGGGATGACAGTGAAATATTAGGAAGAATGAAGGATTAAGTATAATATTCATTAATTATTTTCTCCTATTATATATTTCTTCCCTGTTTGCCCAGGGAAGTTGTGGATGCCCCATCCCTGGAAGTGTTCAAGGCCAGGCTGGATGTGGCCTTGAGCAACCTGCTCTAGTGGGAGGTGTCCCTGCCCATGGCAGGGGGGTTGGAACTCGATGATCTTTGAGGTCCCTTCCAACCCTAACCATTCTATGATTCTATGATTTCTTCATAGTCAACTGTTTATTATAGATATAGTGTTGGTTTTTTAAAAAAATACTTTAATTCCTGTCTGTCAGATGTGATAAATAGAGGAAGAAACCTATAAATGTCATCTGTTCTGCCTGGCCTGCTTGTTAGTTTACGTTCATTCCAGGTGGATGGCACTAAGCATAGGGAGAGGGTGAGGTGCCTCAGGTATTGGTCAACAGCAAGTGTTTCAAATTTTGATTGGTTTTGGTTACTATGCATAATTTTTATTTCTTGGATGCTATCTGTATTCTGTAATTTGTGGGGAAGCTTGGAACGGTGCTTGAAGGAAGAGGCACTTTTAATCCTATTAGGTAAAGTTTTTGTGGCTTGAAGTTCTTTTTTTTTTTTTTTTTTTAATTCCCCACCCTTTTTTCTTCTGCGCTCAAGAAAGTCTCCAGTCCTCTTTCACGTGACACATTGCAGGCATACTATAGTCTTGGACATTGGCTGATAACCTGATAACAGTTCTTAGCTGTTCACTCTTAATAATTGTATTTTAATAGTCAAGGTAGCAGGAAGATGCTGATGGATCTTTTGGAGACCTATCAGAGCTTGTGCATTTTCCTGAGGATTGTCAGATTAGAGAGGATCAGCTGGATATGAGGGACTCTGTGTCCTGGGCTGCCAGCAATTACCCCTTGTCCTATTGCTGCAGGCCCTATCCAGCTGTCACCCATCAGTGCATTCTACGTCATAATTGATATTATTTATTGAATTTAGTTTAAATATAATTTAGAACTGAATTTTTTACCTGGGTTAGAAATTTTCCTAGTTCTTAGATTCGTTTCCTTGATTTTAAAACGAAAGTTACTGTAGGCACTGTCCAACTTCTGTGTTTTGTTTTCTAAGAACAGTCAGGCAATCAAATTTTGCTCACATCAGTGCTCCTGGTAAACAAATTTTAAGTTTCCGTGCTTGAGTATGCACACTGGGAGTGGAACTGTATGCAGTGCTGTGGTGTTACTTGACACAGTGATAGAAGCGAGTTCCCAAAAACCCCCAACCAGAACCTGGCACAGAAGCAATTATACATGCCTTTCTTAGCTAGAGTAGTACAGGCAGATGCAATATCTTTGTGTGAATGTGACGAGAGAAAATTGCATTCAAACTCAGGTCGCAGCCAATAAATCTTACAGCAGCCTAACTTTTCTTGGAATGATGCCTCAGGCAAAGCACAAGTGGCCCAGAAAAGAAAAAAAAAAAAGTAAAAAAAAAAAAACCCTTAATGTTTTCATGATTCTCTTTATCTATTGCTTCACCATAAATTGCAAGTCCTTTCACAGAGAGACTCGGAGCCTTAGGGCTTTCTGTAAAGTTCTCCTGGTGACTGTGTTACACTTATCCCATAGGGCAAAAAGAAACTATATCTTGTCATATCTCCCCATTCACATCACAGACTTCTTAAAGATCAAGTATTCCTACACTCACAGCACATGACTCATTGTCAGTCCATGGTGTGCTTAAAAATTAAGAGAACTTTTGATGTATTCACATAATGAATGCATTCAGTTGAACAGTAATTTCCATGAAGTGATAAACTGTGAACAAAATGAAGCCAGTTCATTAAAGATTGTTATTTTTTCATAAGATTTTTTTTCTGCATTTGGTTTAATTCCGGTTGTCTCTTGGCCATACTGGGCTATTGAAGTGATTTGCTTACTCTGGTATAGTAGGCACATGTAGATCTCAGTTTGAACACATGTCTTTGGAAAAGATTATACAACAAATCTGTGCAGATGTAAAGAGCACCTGCAGCTTTGGTAGTATTCAATATGGCTCAAGGGCTGATCTATAAACCTATATGCATAATTTTAGGCCACACAGCATTTCTTAGTTCCTTTTTCTGCTTGAGATGGGGAAAAGACTTGCTTTATGGCATATTTTTTTTTCTTTTTTTCTGTGGCATGCTGCCTTTTTTTTTTTTTTTGCCAGATTTTCTGTCTGGAGTGGATGCTGATTTAGGCTTGTGGCCAAAACTGTTCTTGGAAGTTGAGGGCTGACTTCTGTTCCTAACAGAAGTGCTGATATGACTGTTTCTTGGTGTTTTTCAAAAGACGTTTTCTGACTGATAATGTGGCCTCATTTTGCCAGAGAGAGCAGAACCAGAAGAAGGATGCTCTTGCTCAAGTCTGTTGAATTTAGAAGTATTGACAGACATGGAGACTGCTTTAGGAACATATTGATGGCAGCAACTGTAGTTACTCCATATACATATATTAATGTCAGACAAGGATAAGCCTGAAAATGTTATGGAGAAGCTTTCTGCCTGTACCAGGGAAGCTTATTTGCTGGTCTGTTGTTGTTCTTAGTGAGGGAAGAAGTGAGCAGCGGGAAACCAGTGTGCACTGTGGTGTAGAAACATTATCTTTCTCCTCCACAGCTTTTCCTAATTCAACTTAAAATATGTTCCAGTGATTACCCAGAGGAAAAAAAAAAAAAAAAAAAAAAAAGGATTTTGCGTAGTGTTTAAAACTAAGAATATAAAGGCATGCAAAAGACATGAATTAGAATAAAAAGACATACTAGCAGTGAGTCCTCGTTGTGTCATGTCCACCCCAAATACACAAATATAAAGGCATGCAAAAGACATGAATTAGAATAAAAAGACATACTAGCAGTGAGTCCTCGTTGTGTCATGTCCACCCCAAACTGTACAGAGGTACAGTGATAGCTTTGGCATTCTGGGCAGGTTTGACTGTTGATTACAGACCAAACTTGAGTATTCTCTATTTTCTAAAGGAGAGGGCTCGGGAGATGGTGGAATTGTTGAGTATCTGGATGAGAGGAGAACACCAAAAAATTCCCAGGTGGCACTGCTCTTGCTGACATTTTTAAGCTGCATGCAGAAGCTTGGGTACCATATGTACAGTGAACCTTTCGCCATGCAATCTCTGTATTTGCTTTCTGGGAAGCCTTTTTCCTTGCCTTTTTGTACAACTTTCTGTGCTTTGGGCCAGATCTAGTAGATCCAAAATTACCTCGAGGGACATTGCGTGCAACAGTGTCCATGTGTTACGCACTGCTCCTGTTAAACTAGGTGTTGACTAGGAGTTGATGCAGGTGTTTGTCACTTTCAGCGGAACTGGCTTTCTGCTTCTATCAACTTCTATCAAGTCATGGTTTCCCAAGATAATTATTTTTTGGTGATAATGAGGTCATTAAGTTCTGCATTTTTTGCATAAAAAGGGTTGGTAATGTAAATCAGTGCAAATCAAGTAATGTAATACCGTGTTATAAGCTTAGTAGAATGTGGCCTGAATTTTGAATAGTGGGAGAAAAGAGATATTAACTGCTTAGGGAGCATGTATTCCCACAACGCTTTCTTTTCCATATGCAATACCTGGTTTAAGAATTTGCCTTTTATAATTGTTTTAACAAGACTTCAGGCGATGTTATGCACTCTGTTGGTATCATCAAAATCTCAGCTTTTGTACTGATACAATAGAAAATTGATTGCACGCTGATATTATGCAAAATAATGTTAAAAATGAAGCCTGGCAAGCTAAGTGATCCTTGGCAGCTGCCACCCTGCTCACTGGTGCCATTCAGTGTCCCAGATATGCTGGAAGTTTGACAAGATGCAAGAGAGGGGGTTTAATTAGGCCACAGTTTTACTAATTCCACTAATCTGGGAGTAGTGCATCAATCACCCACACAATGCAGATTGTTACTTCTTCCTCCCATGTTCCCACTTATTTGGGAAGTGCTTACGGTCTCACATGTGGCTCTGGGCCACCACAGATGTGAGGCTTGGAGGGCTGATGCGACGGGGTTCTCTAATTCCTGCCTTTGCCTGGGAAGCGACTCTTTACTGGTCATGCCTTCCCCTAAATCTGCTTTCAGCTCTGGCTGAGTGAGAAAAGGTTCTTGCTGAAGTGCCTTCTAAATTACTATTATATGCCCTTCCAACTAGGGCCTCTAGGGCAGTCCAAATAAATCACTGTCCCCTACCAGTCTAGGGATTAAAATAAAAACAACAAACCCCAAACATTAGCAGTATTGTAAAAGAGGAAATATGCATGTCCTGTAGATTTAGCTGTCTGGGACTGAAGGAAGACTGGCAGAAGTTTGGGGAAGAAGGGCAGTGGCTACTGCGTGTGAGGCTGAGGTGACCCACAGCTCGGATGATGGTCCCTGCTCTGCTGCCTGGCTCTCAGAATTTACAGGGAGCTTTGACTTTGTTTTTCCTGTCCTGCAAAGCAACATCCTCTCTTACTGTGGTCTGCCTTTGAAATAATTGGAGGATCAGGGCCTCAGTTAGGGGCAGTTCTATTTAATGTTTATACATTCTTATATGTTAATAATAATATATTTTGTAAGCTTGATAGGAACAAAACTTGGGAGTCCAGCTCTTTGGTAGAAGCCTAGTGTATTTCCATGGATGCTGAGAGGTGTGCCCCTCCTGGATGTCCAGGAGAGGAGCTGACTCCAACCAGCATTTGAGGATGTTGAAGCAGAACCAACGTGTAGGTGTGAGACTGCATTCCCTAACCAGAAGAAACAAGGCAAAAATGCAGGGGAAATCTCCAAAACTTTTTTTTTTCAAATTACTTTAGAGATTTTTCTTCAGACTTTTCACGTGAAAATGGGACATTCAAACTCTCTTTACACTGAAATTGAGAAGGTTATAGAGCACCAAGAGTTGTGGATGATGAACTCAAATTTAGTTTCAGGTTTAGATTTTTATTTCAAATCCAATATTAAAAACAAATAAACATAAATCACCCCCCAAACAGGAAAAAAAAAAAAAAAAACCCCCCCCCAAAAAGGAAAAAAAAAAAAAAAAACCCCCCCCCAAAAAGGAAAAAAAAAAAAAAAAACCCCCCCCCAAAAAGGAAAAAAAAAAAAAAAAACCCCCCCCCAAAAAGGAAAAAAAAAAAAAAAAACCCCCCCCCAAAAAGGAAAAAAAAAAAAAAAAACCCCCCCCCAAAAAGGAAAAAAAAAAAAAACAACAAACAACTCTTTCTTTTGTTTTTCAGTGTATTAATTTCCAGGATACTAATTGGTTTTGTCTGTCTGTCCTTCTCCTTTATTCATATATTTTAATATAATAGTAGATATCCACTCTTAAATCTCCAAAGTTAAAGCAGATTATTCAATGACAGGGATACAAAATGTGGAATATATTATTTCTACTGGCAAAGGAGGGAGGGAAGGGTGGAAGATTCTTTTCTTCATGAACCAAACTGTTAACTTGCACTGTGGCAAGAACTCTAGACACTTCAGAGAGAATTCACCTTTCTAAGGCAGTATGTCTGTTGTGAAGGACAAGGCAACTTCCATGGATTTTATTTTGTTTTAATTTAGAATCTATATTAAAGCATCTTATGACACTGTAGTTTTATTTCCTGTTATGGAAACAGTAAATGTAAAATCTTAGGGGATTTTAAAATTTCTGAAACCCTCATTGCTTTGTTTATCCCAGGAAAGTGGGATAAATAAACCAAACCAAACCCGTGGTTTCCCCAGGTTATTACTGTGTGCTCTGAACTGCTGTCATGCTCAGGGACCACAGATGATGGGAACCCCATCACTAAGTGGAACTCCAGACTGTATGTCCAACCTCATTCACTGGGTATTAAGGAATTTGCTTTCTGCCCCCTATATTTTTTAGGTTTTTGGAAACCTCCTGTTGTACAGAGAGAGATCGGATAAGTGCTGTCTGTGGGGGGTGTTTGGTTTGGTTTGGTTTTTATTTGCTAGGGTTTTCTGAAGCAGTTACAGGTTTTTAATGGACCCGCCATATGAAAAAGTTGCCTGGGATTTTAATTGAAACACTCAATTGGAAAACAAAGCCTTACAAAGTGTTGCCAGTTAAGGACTTTCAGTTGCCATCTTTGAGGATTTAGGACAAGTGTTAGCAGTTACAGTCTCATCAGCAATCTTAATCAGAAGTAAATTTTTAATATTAATACCACAAAACAAACCCCGTAGATAATTAATTTAGGAAAAAAATAAAGCCTAGAAACATGGAGAAGATAAGTTTGATTGACATACTACAGGAATTTGGAATGTAGTAGAACTTGCTTTAATTATTTCTTTAACATATAACTGTCATATGCATGTTAATGATCCACTGGGAAACCAATGCCATGCATTTGAAGTACCACTAAACCAGAATATAACTGGAATAGCAGTAAAAATGACCAATTCAAAACATTTGAAAGCATGTGATCTGCGATCTCCAAAACATTTATCGACCAGCTGCCATTTGACTAGTTTTCTAATTTATCCTGTGAGATAGTCATCTGCGTTTGGTGAAAATGGAGAGAAACATCAGGTACTTTGCTGGAGAGTTATACCAGATGAGAGTGCTCATGGGCTTAAAACCACAGCAAGCTGAGTACTGGTACATAGGGTTGCACAGAAAGGAAGACCGAGATGTGTGTTAGTTGTGTTTTTTTGGTGGTTGTTGGTTTCATTATTTTTATTTTTTTTTCTTCCTGGTACATCTGTTGTGCATCATCTTACACATGGACTGCAGCTGTAGAAAGAATGAACAAATTAAGATGCTTACGACAGTAATTATTTCAAGCCCAGTATTGCTGAACAATGTCTTTTCCTGAAGATGTCAAGGTACAAATGGAAGAAGGTTAAAGCTGTGTAGCTCAAGTCAGTCTAATTTAAAAGGAGCTGTAAGAGAAGAAAATACATATCTTATGTAATTAGCATCTTAAAACTTCGTACCATTGTTCAGTTTTGTGCTAGCAGTATATACAAGGCTTGCTTCAGGAGGAAGATTAACAGTGTTTCCTGAAGAGTTCAGGGTCACTAACTCTGAGTGTTAAATAGTGAAATTCTGTATGTTTCTGCCTTCTGATGTGTGTTAAATATTTGCAGAATGAGTTAACTAGATTTTTTTTCTTGCTAGAACCTAGTATTTTAAATTCACTGTCACTGAAATACATATGCTATGTGAGAACAAAATGTAGAATGTCTGTTGGCTTATCTATAGACATAAGCAGAGGTTGCCATTAAAAATCCTCAACAGTTACCACATGTGAGAGATCATATTAGCCACGTTTGTAGCAGCATTCAGATGACTATATCACACAGCAATATACAAAACTGATGTAGAGTATCCACTTTTTTAGTGTGCTGTGCTCTTAGAGGTGCCCTCAGAGAACTGTTTCTGAGACATCTTCTATTAATAATTTTTTATCCAAGTCCTGTATGATGATATCCTGGAGTTGCTAAGGACGTCTCTGCTTGTTAGCACATCTGTAATAAAACTTTGCAAAGCTTTCTTACCATAAATGGAATCAATCTCACTTTGAAAGCCTGGTCATGGGTTCTCCTAACGCACCCTCAGATAAGTGTGTTCTGAGCTTTCAGTTTATGACAAGTGCCTGAATTTGGGTGAATTTCATACACCTGATATTTAGTTTAAAAGGAAATAAATATTTGGACGAAATATGGTGCAGATGAGTGAAAAGTTTCAAACCTCTCAAAAGTTTCAGCTCCTTGGATGGCTGTCAGGTACCTGGCTGGATGACTCCAGACACTCATATCTGAAAAGTCTCTCTGGCCACCACAGTTGTCCTGTCTGGGTGACTGGGCCTTTGAACCATTCCATTGAAGTCCCAAGGCTTGTAAGCATCTGTGTGGAGATTATGGTTGGACTGCACTTGTAGTTTCTAGACACATGACTTTGTATCTATCATTTATTTTCAGTTGTTTATAAGCTCCTCTGTACCATTTTTTAAAATCTTAAGCAGGCAAAGCTACATGTACCATAATTGTTAGAAGTCATCCACTCTAAACTGTTGAGATACTGTCATTAAAATGAAAGTACTGAGAACTCCATGGGAAAGTGATTTTATGGACAGCTTACTTTTATAATCATATGTTAGATATCCTGTAATTGAGTAATTAATATAGAATGATTAACAGTAAGAAATAATTAATAATTCCCGTCTGTGTTGTCCAAACAAACTTTCCAGTGCTCCCATTTGAGATTTTTATTAATCTAAACACACACAGTATATCATTAAGTTATTTTCTTGCATGATTGATTGATTGAATTAGTTGTTTACTGGGGGACGGATGAAGTATCTAAGAATAATGGGAGGCAGAGAAAAAGGGAAGAGAAATCGACTTTCTCCAGGAGACATATTAGAAAAAAAAAAAAAAAAGAGAACAGTTTTTGCTAGGTAAAATCAGCATTCATTTTTGCGTAGTAGAGAGAGTGTGTCATGTAGAGTATCATGTAGGGCTGAAGGTCAAGCCAGTCTTCTTGCTTCTTTTTTTTTCAGTGATCCATTATCTACTTTTGCTTTGTTGGAGTCACTACTACTTGCAAATAAGAAAACAGAAAGGAAAAAAGAATGGCAGCAAGAAGAGATTCTACGTTGTATCGTTAGTTATCATTGTAATATGCACACACCACCATAATCAAATTCAAGCACACTGAATGAGCCAATTAGTCACTCTAGTAGCAGTGAGGCAATTAAAACGAATAGACCTGTCTTTGCTATAAGCTATAGATGGAATAGGAAGAGTGATGGGCTTCCTTCCTTGCTCATGCCATTGTCACTCAAATAAACTGGAGTTTCTTTGCCTACTGAGTTCAGTTCTGTAAAAAGCATTGATGAGTGCTTTTGCACTTGTCGTTTATTACTGCTTTTTCCAGACTGGGGACAGTTTTGTGTAAGACAAAAAAATTATGTATTTGTGTTATTGTAGAGTCTGGGAGCGCTACCCATGGAGCTTTCTCTCTAAAGCAATTCATTCCATATGGGTGGGTTACTATAATTATATCTATGCAGATGCTGAATACAGTTACAATAAGCAGAAACCAAGGCTGTTGTTTTCTCAGAAAAATGCAGAAAAACTAGACACCAAAGCAAGCTATTAATCTGGCCTATTAGTATGGGGACAGAATGACTGATACTGGTTTCTCCTCCCAGATTCTCCATTCATCTCTGGGCTGTTTTTCTGTACAGCTAGTGTACACAGAAGATGCCAACCCCAGTATATTACAGTTCCCTTCTCCTCCCCAAAAAATAATTAAAAAATAATTAATTGTTTTTCCCAGGGCAAACATGGCTACTTCCCATAGCACTGATCTGAATGGGAATGGTCTGTGTAGCTAAACTGCATTGCATCTGCTAAATGCTGTGCTGGAGGGCAGTAACAGTGAATTATAAACCCCAGTGGATCCTCCTTGTACTGCCATGTTTATCTCTTTGGAAATATTTTCCACAATTCCCTCTTTCTTTTTTCCCTCCTTTTGGGTGTTTTCCCCCTTTTTATACTTCTTTGAGGTATACAGTTGGTATAGGATTCTGCTGAAGTATATTTATGCTGTACCAGATGCCCTCAATCTCTTACCAGTATTATTTTGCTTATTAACACATGAAATATTTTTCTGGATATTTCCATCTATATAATCTTGCACAGCTCAAAATTCCCTGAGCTATAAATCTAGCCTCTGGTGAGTTTTGGGATACTTTAAGTCTTCTCTGCAACTACAGGCTATATGAGTTATGAACTCAAACTCATCTTTTGTGAAACACCATGTAAATTCCTTGTTGCCATGTCTATGGGTTAAAAATCATAATGCAGCCAAAAGTATGAAATATTAAGCATGTCCTTTTATGTACTTTGAATTTTTAGGGACTTCAAAGTCAGTCCTCATTTATTGTCTGGTTTGTTTCACTTCAGAAATGACTTGAACTGTGAAGAAAAAGGAGCTGACAGTATTTTCAGATCGGCACTTTATAGTCATGCACTTTGCAACTATACGATAGGACTGTCTCTGTTGCCTTGAATGCAAAATTAGCTTGTTGATACGTGCTGCTACAGACAGAGGAACAGATGTAGTAATTCTACTTTATTTACATGAAATCTCTAAAAAGGCATTTTCTGGCAGCATGCTAGGAATAAATACAGTATCAAATATAAACCACGCCACGCTATGTTAGCTCATTCAGGTGTCAGCTGTGCTATGTAGATGTGGGAGCTCCCAGAGCAGGGAGTCAGATCCTTCCCAGCAGAGCCGGGAGCTCTCCCATGCCTGGTACCCCCGGTGTCAGCCTGCTCTGGCCGCTGCCCCTCAGAGGGTCTTTGCCCGGGGAGCGAGCCCGAACCTCTGCCCAGGGTCCAGGGGACCCTTGTGACCCTACCACAGCCTCAGGGCTGGGGCTCTGCAGGGGACGAAGAGGATGTGCCCTGCAGTCTCACCCACTGCTAACACCACTGCAGGAGACCTTGCGGAAGATACCAGATGTCCTGATTTTTTATTTTTATTTTTTCAGCGTAGGAGATTCTCTTACCTTTTTTCCTCTCTTCCCTCCCACCCTCCTTCACTTTGTGGCATAGATGTCCCCTAATCTCGTGTTTTCAAGTTTCTTTTTCACCACCAATGGGTTCAGGAGCTTAACTGAGCTAGGAAATTGTGGAGTCAGAAGGGACCATCAGGGCTGGGGAGTTGCAAACTGTAGAGAAGTTCAAGACATCTTATCTGAGTGAAGAAGTGAGGCTTAAGTAAAACCCCATGAGCCTTTTGAGCCAGGAATATGAGAACTGGTGAGTGATGCTGAGCTGGCCACCACTGCAAGGGAAAGCTCTTCCCAGGGGACCGAGCACTTTCCCCCTCCTCATTCCTCCTTTGCCATTGTGCAAAGCCTGAGGAAGGAGGTATTTCTCCAGTGACAGTCCCTGCTCTCCCTCGCTAGTTCACTTAACTAACAGGTCTCAGCCAGGCAGTTGCACACATTAAAATGTTCCTTTTTTTCTCTCTCAGATATTCAAACTTCCCAGTGTGGTGTTGGGGATGTTTATTCAGCTTATGAGCGAGCAGACACATTAAAGATTAAATGCCTTGACTCTGAACTGCAGGCAGAAGTGGTGGGAGGAGACGCAGCTAATTTAACTTGGAGGATGATTGATGTGTATATGTCAATTTCTATTAATATTCTTTTGAAATCACTGACGCAAGCGTGTTTTTTCCCCCACCCTAACAGAAAGTATAAATAGAAAGACAACAAAACAATCCTATCTCTTTAATTCATGATACTCGGAAGCAGTTAAGCAAACTCTGTCATTTGAGAGTGTCCTCCACAGGCTGGCAAAAAACAGCTTATGGTGATGTTCTTACCGCTTTAAGAATATCAAGATGCTCTAACAGAGCTATCCACTTAGTGCTAAAATGTATAAAGCACAAAAAGCAAAAGTCACCTACAGGTAGACCTAGATAAATTGCTTAAAAATGTACCGTTCCCTCATTAGACAGCCATTCATTGCATGAAAAGAGCTAAATGTATTTGTTGAGGTGTAGCTATAAAAGGCATGTTTAAAATGAAAGAGAGTTCAGAGCCTGAACGCACAGCACTGTTATTCAGAAGTAGCTTTCGAGCAGAGAGTTTCAACGGGAAGGTGCTGTTTGGTTGGACACAAATCAGCAAACGTTTAGCCGAAGTGTGAATAATTCAAGCGCGCATGAAGAACCGTGCTTTCTGAAGAGACGGAGCACAAGAATAGAGAAAAAAAAAAAAAAAAATCTTCAAACATTTGCATCAGCCTTAGAGGACAATGCGAGCAGCAGGATTTGAAACAGATTTGCAGATGCACTCTCTTTAGGCAGGGAGAATGCTCATTAAATGCAAGATGCTTCTGGGGCTCGTGTGTTTGCACGGAGGTAGAGGTTTGCAAGACTGACGTATCAGATAAAGTCAGAGTGGTTACCACACCGACGGTGTAGCAGCTGCATAATAAATGATGGAGAGAATCATGTTAGGCATGCCCACCTAACCTAACTTGAATCATGCGAAAGGGGAGCTGCTGGAATTCAAATAGACTTTCTGGTTCCCAGCAGTCGGCAGTAATAGAATGCTTTCAGGAAGATGACAGATGCAGGGGAAAGATGCTGTTTTGCACTATCTTGATTTGTTACGGCAGCCAACTTATTGGCATGATGGAGTGACAAGAAAAGCAGCTGGCATGGAAGGTAGGATTATCAAAGCTATTGCATCATTATGAATGTAATTAGAAACTGACCATGACAAAGCATATGCTAGAACGAGCTGCCGCTGATGGCAGAGGATTTGTTGCTGAGGTCTTGAAACTCTGAAAACAACATTCCTTGTGCAGAATGGATTTTGCAGTTTCATTTGTGTTTGTGTTACCCTTTCTTGCCTGCTCGCTTCCAAGCTCGGGGAATCGCTTGCTTGAAAGAGAGTGTTGTGGTAGGATGAGGCTGAAGAATAAAGTATTTTTCTAAGTCTGTGAAGCCTCAGGTAGATAGAAACAAACAAATGTGAAACAAGACGGGGAAAGGTTCCCTCCGATTCACTAGCAAGCTCTGACTGATGTATTGGCATATTCAGGAATCCCGAGGAGATGGAGATGCATGTACTGAATGCTTTTGGTATAATAAAAAGACATTATTGCAGGTCTCTGCTTTACAGTTAGTTTTTCCGACAGGTTTTATTCCCCATCAGTTTTTAGCTCTTGACATTTATTCCGTTGTTCGGTATTATATAAAGAAAATACATCAATATCTCCTGCAGGGTTTCTCAACAACTCCGGCATCTGTTTCAGCTATTGAACTGTATTCACGTTTTGCCAACTTGATGCCTACCCAGCTGGTCTATCATTTCTCGCTTGATTACTGCTCTTAATTTCTCTGTATCAGCTTGTTTCAGATAGGATTTTGAAAGCTGTTAATGAGAAATGACAGTAACTGCTAAATTATTGAGAACTGGAGTATTCTCTTATTTTTGAAACGTCAGAGAGTATTTTTGTGTGCATTTTATTAAATTCATATTCTGTGTTGCAGTGAGGTTTTCATATAATCATTTGATTTAGCTGTGACTACTTTAAAGTAGATGAGTCACAAGCATAACTTTCAACTGACTATTTTG
Source organism: Calidris pugnax (assembly GCF_001431845.1). Lineage (NCBI taxonomy): Eukaryota > Metazoa > Chordata > Aves > Charadriiformes > Scolopacidae > Calidris > Calidris pugnax. Next base: position 1,203,676 of record NW_015090989.1, on the reverse strand, counting down.
AGAAAGTTTGAGAAAAATTTAAAGGTGCATGCTTTGCTGTATGTATCATCTTAATGTATGTTCCTTCCTCCTGTGCGCCTTCCACCCCCAACCCCTCAACCTATATACTTCCTCTCTGTCATGGTGAGCAGTCATTAAATGTATACTGTACATATTGAAATATATTTTATCACCACTAGGGTGAAACCGCTAAGCAGCTCCGAACAGGTGATTTGAACAGGTTTAAAAGCAGACGTCAGCTCGATCGGAGTGGGTTGCCCTGGGTCTAAGAAGTAAAAGTGGTGTTTTCTAAATGTAAGGTAGGACCTCTCTTTCTTTCCTCTTCAGAGGTCCAGCAAACATACAAACACTGCTTGATAGCCCACAGGATATGATTGTGTTAAATTATTTGGATTATTTTGCCTTAAAAAATGCTTTCTTTCAATGTAAACTCCCTTATTCATCAGGTCTATCATTTTTTCCGAGGTGATGATTAAGAAATCTCATGTCATACTGGATATTTGCTTTTCTGACTTCATTTTAAATGACTTTGCTGACTGTACTCTATGTAGTCTTGACAAAAGAGGATCAGGCTATTAAACACTAAATGTTGCTGACTAAAGCTGTAGCAGTTTTAGAAAGATAGATGTTTCTAGATACACAGCAGTGAGCCAGCCTTTAGAAAGTTTGAAGGTAAAGATCAGTAAAACTGATATACTGCTAGCTAGTTTGGGCATTTCCCTGCTTTGATCACCTCTGAGAGGTATTTTAAATTATTCTGTAACTGCTGGGAGGGGGAGATGTACTTTTTAACGGACAGGATTGCTATGGGGTTTGTGTAGCCAAAAATAGTTCTGTAGTTTTGATGACGATAAAAAAAAAAATTATTGTTATTCTCTTTCAGAGAAGTTCTATTAAACTTAAAGATAATTTGTCCTTGTTGTTGATGATGAAATCACAGAGAGAATAACCTATATAAACAGCTTAAGTGCCATTTAACTTTTCAGGGTAGCAATAAAACTCTTTTATATTGCATGTATTATATTTATACTCCTGAAGCTGCTAGTCACTGCTTGTCTCAAGAGTACTGGCTGGCTATCATCATACAGTAGTTACTTAAAATGGTCTTCTTGTGAGGCTGGTAATCATAACTGCATGCTGTCTGTGGGCATCATCCAGCTGTCAAGTGATTTTATAGTTTCTTCTGTTTTATCTACAGTATTTGGCTTTAGCTTTCTGTTTCGTTGATGAATGAAAATGACACTAGGTGGAGCTAGCTGTTGGTTATAAATAGAGCTACGGTAATACAGGCCCGTCTAATGAACAAGCCCCTGTATATAATGAATGTTATTAAAAATAATAATTTAAAATGTTAAGCATTGAGTTGGACCTTGGCCATGAAATTCTAGATCTGGTGGGGCTAAAGAAAGCAATTTTTTCCATTTTCCTTTCCTTTCATTATTTTACAAGCTCGTAATCAAAGATGAAAAATAATAATAGGAAAAAAGGATCTACATTCAACAAAGAGGGCTGGAAGCAAAAGAACGGAAGTAGAAGAAAAGAGGAGAGAAGCAGCAATAAGAGCCAGCAGATGTTTCCACTGTAGATACATGCAGATATCCAATTGTGTGTCTGTCTTACTTTAGCCTCCCGATGCACATAGATTTTCTCTCATCCTTACATATAAATATTATTTCCATTCTGTCTTCCTGATTTAATTTATAGAGCTGACATTTTTCACTTTAGATATGGACTGATGTTTTCAAATCTGTGCTTGGAAGGGTGCAAGGGCACAGGAAGGTGTCACTCACGTGTTGGCGAGTCACAATTAATAAAAATATCAGGGTTATTTATTGGATGAGGTGGAAGCTGGTTGTGTGTGCTCCTTCACCTGATTCTGGTTATTAACCCCAGTCAAGGATAAGAATTCTGTAGTGTTAGTAAGTGTGACAACACAAGAAAAATACACTTACTTCCAGACAGATTTACAGATATGTACCAAAGATATAGTGTATATATTCATTCGGCAAAGAAGAAAGAGAAATCAGGTTCTATGCTGATACTTAGGTACATGAACTGAAGAGGAAAAGCCAGGAAATAAATAAGAAGTGTGAGATGAGTACAGGGAAAGGGACAGGCAAAAATAGACATTAAAAATACGAGCTGTAGACCAGTCTGGCAGAGCAATGATAATAGTCATAAACATCTGTTGAGTGCAGCACTTGCAAATTCAGTCATTATCTTGTTGTTACTGCAGTAAAAGGGAATTGGGGTAGGGAGACGATCAAGGCAGTGGGGAAAACTTACCCAGGAGGGAAGTGACAGCTGCCGGACACTCCAGGAGTTACAAAGTTTAGAAGGCTGGAGATTAGCCTTTTTGAACATTGTCTGTAGAAACTGAAAATTTTAGTAGTGAGCTGGACTTGTAAGTTAGAGTCGTCCTGAAAAGGCAGTAGAGAAAACCAAGTTGTGCTTGGACCTATTGCTTGTTGGAGTAGCCTTGCAAGAAAGCCGTGCTGCATTGTCGACCTGAAGAGACCTTTTTGATTACAAGCTACACAGTTGGTGTTCAACAGCACAAGCATGTGAGAAGATCAGCTATGGTGGAGATGAAATTTATTAGCTTTACAAGATCATTCAGTATTTTATTGAGGATATAGGCCCTGATTAATTTATTCTTTTTCAAATGGGTAGTTTTAACCAAAAACAAGGCCTTTGAAATGAGCTAGGGTGTTGTTACTTCCACATTTGCTTCCTGTACAGTTTTGTCCACTGGCACCCTAGGACCTCTTGCTTTCAATGAGCTCATCCTGACATGTTATGAATGTTCCTTCTGACAACAAGAAGACGCGTGTAGTGCAGTAGCTCTTGGGTTTCTGATGGTGGTCAGCTGCTGCTTCACTCAGCTTGTGGTTTCTGCTGAACAAGGTGGAAATTCTAGTTTAGAAATAACCAAGGTGTGGGGAAGTGTCTGACTTTCTCAGGCAAGGGTGGTGAAAAGCTGAGCCAGGAGAAAAAGGAGATGTACTCCTTCTCTCCATCACTAAAATCCACTGGCATGTGGAGAAGGGCAGGAAACGGAAAAATGGCATGTAAGGTGGGGAATGGGGGAAGGGGTTCAGATGGTCCATGAGACAGCCATTTGATGAATGGATGGTAATCACCTTGCAAAAAGTGCATGAGGAAAGGCACATGTTGGAGTCAAGCTTGTCCAAGGGATATTGCTGAGCATCTGGTTATAAACTGCCAAATGCCTTCCCCCCAAAAATATTACATCTAATCACAATGTAGTAATAAATTAAGTCTATTTGCAAAGAAGGAAATATTTTTGTCCTTCAAGAGCCAGAGCTCAAACTCTGTGTGTATTTTATTTATTTTTACTTTGTAGCAGAATTAAAATTGATAACAATTTGGGAGGATTGTATTTCATAATAAAGGTTATCCTTTCTCCCCATCCCAGAATTGGGTTATTTTGTTCACAGAGGATTAAACCACCCATCCCTGAAATCATACAGTTCTAATCTCCATAGGAAATGCTGAGATTTCCAGAAGCTGCTGGTTGTTGCTAAGCACCATGTTAACTTTCTGCATGATGCTGAAAGGAGTGAAGGGCAGAGGAAAGACCCATCTATCTTAACAGTTGCTGGACTTTGGTCAGTAAAGATACCCAGAAAAAAGTGTGAAGATTTTCTGAAGGCTTGTTTCCTCTTCTCATTCCGGTGAAATTCCAATTGGAATTATTGCATTCCAATTGGAAATAACAAGAAAGCCTTCAGCTTGCTGCTGTGCTGCATGTCACAGCGGGTGGATACAGCCCATCTCCTCCTTAAACTACAAGGTACAAGCCGTCTTGCATCTTCTCTGTTCTGTGCCACTAGCTTCAAAGTGTCCACATAATACCCTGCAGAACTGGGGTTGTAACACAGTTGTTGCGGAGTTCTTGCAGAAATATCCTGGTTGTGGCAGACCCTGTGATGCAGTCATGAAAGAGGGAGAGCTGAAACAGAGACCTGAAAGGAGGGAGATTAAAGCTCTACCAGAAATGGGAAAAACATCAAGTTATAATAGTTTTGCTTGAATTTTTTTTTTTTTAATTTTCACTTATGATCTGAGGATTAGAATAAGGATGCAAGGTTTTCCTGTTTACAAAAATCAGGAACCTCCCTCTGCATTGCAGTTTCTTTAGTTTTTGTTATCTTTAGAATAGATCTTAGTCTTAAAAAAGGAATATTAGAAGAGTAAATCAAGATTAGGCACATAGTGTTTTTCATTAGTCTCCTTGAGTTACCTAGCTCAGTGTTTTACATCTGTTCTTTACAAGGTGTTTCTTTCATTTACATATCCCTAATGATATTGCACATAGTGCAACCAGTAGTCTCACTTGCTTGATGTTACAGAAACTAAGGATTGTGAAATGGTCAAAGAGAGACTTTTTGTTTCTGAGCAATGCTGACAAAGACTCTTCTTTTTTCTTTCTTTTTTTTTTTTTGACCTCCACACTCCTTCTTCCCTTCTTCCCTCCCTCGCTCCTGCCCGTGACTTGTCACAACTGGGGAAAAAAGGTAGATCAGAAAAAGGTAAAGCAAAATTTGAACCAAAACTAAGCTACTAGAAACTTGTGTTTTCTTAATCAATTTCTAGTTTCACCTTCTCCTCTTTCTGTGTCCTTCTGATGCTTAGGAATAAAGAGCATGCTGAATTTCTTTCATGGGGTCAACTTCTTTTAGCATTCGCTCCTGATCACTTATATTGATCTGTTTCTCTGAAACTTAAAAGCCACACTAAATAAAACCACCACATGCTGTTTTCTCTAGACTTTCTTTTTATGAGCAGCCTGTTATTTTTATGTAGCCATTATGCGGGTCACATATGTTTTTGCAAAAAATCAAGCAAAGATGTTGGGAAAAGGTTCATCATTTTGTCTTTTTTTTATTATTTTTTATTTAGTAAAACCAGGGCAAGAAGGAGGACCCTGGGAACTACAGACCAGTTAGTCTCACCTCTGTCCCTGGGAAGGTGATGGAGAGACTCATTCTAGATGTCATCTCCAAACAAGTTGAAGAGTGGGGGGTTATTGGAAGTGGGCAACACGGGTTTACCAAGGGTAAATCATGTATGACCAATCTGATAGCCTTCTATGATGCCATAACTGGTTGGTTGGATGAGGGGAGGGCAGCAGATGTCATCTACCTTGACTTCAGCAAGGCTTTTGACACTGTCTCCCATAACATCCTCATTGGGAAACTGAGGCAGTATGGGCTGGATGAGGGGACAGTGAGGTGGATTGAGAACTGGCTGTGCGACAGGACCCAAAGGGTAATTATTAATGGAGCAGGTTCAAGTTGGAAGCCTGTAACCAGTGGAGTCCCCCAGGGGTCAATACTTGGACCCGTGCTGTTTAATATATTCATCAGTGACCTGGACGAGGGGACAGAGTGTATCCTCAGCAAGTTTGCTGATGATACCAAACTGGGAGGAGTGGCTGACACCCCGGAGGGCTGTGCTGCCATCCAGCGAGACTTGGACAGGCTAGAGGGCTGGGCAAAGAAGAACCTCATGAGGTTCAACAGGGAAAAGTGTAGGGTCCTGCACCTGGGGAAGAAAAATGTCAGGTACCAGTATAGGTTAGGGGTGGACCCGCTAGAGGCAACTACTGAAGAGAAAGATCTAGGGGTCCTGGTGGACAGTAAAATGACAATGAGTAAACAGTGTGCTCTTGCGGCCAGGAAGGCCAATGGTATCTTGGGTTGTATAGGGAAGAGTGTAGCCAGCAGGTCAAGGGAAGTCATTCTCCCCCTCTACTCTGCACTGGTGAGGCCACAACTGGAGTACTGTGTCCAGTTCTGGGCTCCCCAGTTCAAGAGGGACAGGGAACTACTAGAAAGAGTCCAGCGTAGGGCTACAAAGATGATTCAAGGATTGGAGCATCTCCCTTATGAGGAGAGACTGAGAGAGCTGGGACTCTTTAGTCTGGAGAAGAGAAGGCTGAGGGGAGACCTTATCAACGCCTACAAGTATCTCAAGGGAGGGTTGAAGGAGGAGGGAGCCAGACTCTTTTCAGTGGTTCCCACTGAGAGGACGAGGGGCAACGGGCACAAGTTGGAACATAAGAGGTTCCACTCAAATATGAGGAGAAACTTCTTCACGGTGAGGGTGACAGAGCCCTGGAACAGGCTGCCCAGGGAGGTTGTGGAGTCCCCTTCTTTGGAGATTTTCAAAACCCGCCTGGATGCAGTCCTGAGTAACATGCTCTAGCTCTAGGCAATCCTGCTTCAGCAGGGGAGTTGGACTAGATGAACTCTATGGTCCCTTCCAACTCTAGAAATTCAGTCAGTCAGTCAGTGAAATTATACATTCCCGCAGTATGCTTATATTCAATACATCTTTATTTCCTCTTATTACAAAATACCATTTATAATGGGAAAACTCTTCTGTGATTTGATACTAATAATCCCAAATGGTATTCAATAAATATTCTCTGGGTACAAACATCACTCTTAAGAGCAAGCTGGAATATTCAGCTATTTATTTAAATGAAGGGTTTTTTCAAAGACCAAACTTTTCACTTTGCAGTTCCTTGCTGCTTTTTGTTAACTTTTGGTCCGGTATGAGATAAGGACAACAAACACCAAAAAAAATGCAACCTGTTGTCTTCAGTAATGATTCCAGGCCCTGAATTGTGACTGAATCAGGTTTGATAGCCAGGCAGAAAAGTAAAGGTATTAAATAACTGCATGTATGTGGCAAATGGTATATCTATATTTTTCTGATCCATAATGGATAGAATCTTTTAGGATGGATGCTTTTGTGAAATATTTTTGGTGCCATTGAAATATTCAGTGAATTAAGATTAAAGTTCAGGTTATTAAGAATTTTAAGATGTTTATGTTTTAATGTCTGTAGTGACACTAAGACTAATAATAAAATTACTGACTTCTCATTTCTTAGCAGCCTTGTTTTAGAGTACTGAAAAGCACAAGGGATTTTTATCTTATGAATGAATTTTGTACTTGGCAAAACACTTCAAAAACAGTGAAATGAATTGCCAGCCCAGTTGATCCAGTCATTAAATGTGTCTTTTCAGGTGTTGCTTCAGAAGCCAAAAACAAAAAGCATGTCACAGATGTTGGTAAATCCCAGTAACTAATTATATTTATTCCCCGGTTCTGTTGTTTTTCAAAACTTCAGAAATAATGAGGATTAGGTAAGTGATCAGTTATGATACAGCCTGAATCAAGATCAAAGAAATCCTAAGACAGTTAGGGTTATGAGGAGGATCTCAGGCTACTAATTTAAGGATGTAACTAGGAATCGGAAATTCAAAATGTTTGATATAACTTGGCACTGTATGCAAACAAAAACTGGTGCCGTCATCTGCACTTGGAATGTGAAAGGTCAGATATGGTTTTCTTCCTTCAGAGAAGCTACACTTTAATTTCTTTAAAGTTCTTTTAGCGAGTTAAAAATTCTGTAAGTGGTAATACCTCATTGTCTGTCACAATACCTAATTCCACACTTTTCTTAGAGGCACTGTTCGTTAAACTATATGGGCCTAATTGTGACTTTTAATCATCATCATTAACCAAAGTGTTAGTGCAGATAATAAAGGTCCCATAACCATAGGGAAACAGTGTGTTGCTGAAGAGTATCAATTAGGATTATTCCTCTGGCAACAAGCAAATCAATTTTGCAGGAGTCCTTAGTGAAAGTATTATTTAGTATTCTGTAGTATCACTGCCATTCTATGTGACCTGGCTGACCTGACAAATAACCAGCAGTCCAAGCAGCCCTATTGGACTATGTGTATCACATAGTTTCTTAAGCCTAGGGAGCAGAACGTTTATTAATTTATTATTATTTTTTATTGTGAATATTTTATTGTTTATTGTGTGACAACAATGTGTGTGGCACTTGACAAAGCACAGAGGAAAGTGACTTCTGTCCTCTAGAGAATGATGTATAATTAATATGATGGGTCTGGTTTGTATCCTCAAAACCAGACACAGAGTGATGGCTGTAAACCCTGGCCAGCTGTGAGGCTGTAACATACCCTGAACAGAAATGGGATTGCATTTTGTGGCCTTCTTGTTACTAACACACAACTTGAGAATTTTACACTGGATGGTAATTGTATCACACAGAGACCCACCACCCATTGATGATTCTGAGGTGCCATGGAAACACAGAGGAACACACAGTAGTTGTTGTAGTTTCTGTCAGAGCCAGGGGTAGGTATGTCATCGGGAATCCTTAACAGCCTGTACTTCAACAGAAACCATGAAAATGAAAGAGAGGGAGAAAAAACATACAAACAAAATACAAACTAGTCCATAAGATGTGGGAAAGCCAGAGGCTTCAATTTAGAGCATCAACTTACTCTGCGGTTGCTGCATGTAGTGTTTGGCATCTGCTGGGTCAGGACTTAAATTTTTTTCCTGAGAGAACCACCACCTCAGAACAGTTGTATGCATTATTATAATTCAGGAGACAAACCCAGGTATTTGGGTTGTTTTGCAGCATAGTTTTCTGGTTTAACACCTTGCCCCAGGATTTGTAGAGATACTGGAAGCACAATAAAACTATTGAGGAGAGGTGAATCAGTGCTGAAATTGCAAGTCTTATTTTTTTATCTGGGATTTTATTTGGTCCCAGCTGTCTCAAGTGAGTTTAAAGGAAAAAGAAACTAATATTAGAATGGCTGGACTGATCTGCATTGATAAGACTGGAAAAGCCGCCAGTGTAGGTGTGGGACTGGCAAGCACTAGCCTTGCCCATGGCAGCACTCTCCTGGAGAGGCAGAGGAAGAACCACAGAGAGAGGTTTCAGAGGTGCTGATGCCTGTTTCCTATGTGACTGCACTGGGTGTAGGTGGCAAGGCTGGGAGGAAGGGGCTGTAAGGTTGACCTTCATGAGAAAAGGGGACAGTTCCAATGGACACAGCTAGATCCAGCTGGCCTCCTAATGGACCTGCTGCTGGGCACAGCTGAGCCCCTCAGCCAGATTGTGGCACCTCGGGGAAAGCCTATTTAAGAAAGGGAAAAGCATTGAGTGAGGGAGAAAAAATTATGAAGCAGCAGGGGGAAGATCAAGGTCAGAGAAGAAGAAGGGGAAGAGGTGCTCAAGGTCCTTGAGAGAGACTCCTCTGCAGCTTCTAGAGATGACCACTGTGGAGCAAATACCATACTGCAGCCCATGGAGGACTCCACACTGGAGCATGTGCCCTAAAGGAAGCTGCAGGCCATGGAGAGCCCACAGAGGCAGATACTTCCTTAAAGACTGCAGCCCCTGGGAGGACCCATGCTGAAGCAGGGGAAAAGAGTGGCAAGGAAGGAGCTTCAGAGAGGAGCTAATGTGACAGCCCCCATTCCTCATCCTCCTGTGCCCCTCATGGTGGGGCTAATGGGGAAGGACTTGGAAATGGAGGAGTGGAGTGGAGCCAGGGTAAAAATGGGGCATGGGAAGCTGGTGTTATTTCAATATTTTTGTCTTTGTTTCTTACCATCCAAATCTACTTTAATTGGCAATAATTTAATTTTTTTTTTTCCTAAGTTGAGCCTGTTTTGCCCATAACAGTAATGGTTAACTAATCTCTCTGTCTTTCTGGCAACCCAAGAGCTTTTTCATTTTATTTCCTCCCCTATCCTGGGGTGGAGACAGAGTGAGAGAGAGGCTGGGTGAGTGTAGGTCAACCTGACCCACCCCCTTGGTTGGACAGGATTATTCCAAGTAAGCTTTCCAAACTATCAGGAGGTAATGACTCAAGGTTAGTAATTTTTAGGGATAACTGATATTAGAATGGATGGGTGTGGACCACAGCTGATACTTGTTAAAAAAAGAAAGGTTGTAAAATGAAACCTCTCTGCGTTTGACACAGCAAATCACTCCAGAGTCACTTATCCTGAACTTACCCTAAAAAGACATATGAAAATACATCAGGAAAATAGCATTATTAATAGTTGAATAAATTGTGTGTGCCTGCACTAAGATCAGGAGTATGGGGAATTATATTTGGGAAACATCAAGTGCCTTGGCTTTGCTAATATATTTGTGTACCAGAGAGGGATTACATCTATCAGAATTTTTCATTGGCTGTACTCATAATATATGACCTGAAAAAACCCGCACTACTCAAATAGGTGTTTGTGGCATTTCACAACACACTGGGTTGTACAGATGTTATCTGTTGTTTCTAGTGAAGGCTATTACAGCGTTTGGATTGTTTCATCATTCTGAGATAATCAGTGAAGAGAAAATATATTGTGTCCAGGCTGATAAGGTTTTAAGAAATGTCTTACTGAGCTGCTAGCAGATGGGGGAAGAGCAAACTGTCATTTGCAGGATGTTGAAAGCTGTCTACCATAACAAGTTGTATTCTGGAGGCTGTGATCCTTTTTCACCATGGCTAACATGATCCAAGTTTGAAACAATAGAGTTGTTCTGTAAAAGAAAGGTTGTAAGCATGAAGACTGAATGGGAGTGGGATGAGGAATGTTCGAATGTTTGTTATGTTCAGGAGCGGCTTTGGAGCACCCAGCTGGAGACTTGTGTGAATGATATCTCAAGACAAACTTGTTTAAACTTTTTAAAAAGATTTATTTCGGGAGTTAAGTAAAAGGTCAGAAGATACTATGTGCAGGGAGCGTTACCTTGGGACCATTTTATCTTATTCATTACTGATTTCAGCCCTGTGACTTGGAATTAAAAAGCTTTGTTTCCCACTGTTGGCTCTTTGAGCTCCAGACATTGACAGTGACAACACCAGGCTCCCTTCTGCCTGGAAAATGGCCAGAGTCCCTCTCCAAGATTTCACTGAAAAATGGGAAAGCCTTGTGTTAATCATTGGGGTTGTAGGGCTTTGAAAATGTAAAGGGACGATTTCTTTATCAGAGGCAGATAAAGATCAGAGTTGTGTTATTCATTTTTATTTATTTGTTGGTCTTTGGATTGTACAGCAGACCAGTAGTGGTTTTGGCCTGCTTCTTCTCAAATTTGTGAGGAAGATGTTATTTATGTCGTCTTTATGTGTATGTTAGAGAAGAGGGTTAAACATCAAGGTGGATGTCAGTGTTCACTGGAGACACTCGTGGAAATCTGGCTTTTCTTGGATATCTCTCCTACCTTCAGTGAAATGGAGTTGGGGAGGAGGCAGCGAACTGGTTAGAAAGGATCGGGTTCATCTGTTACTTCTGGAGTCCAGTCAAAGGGTATTTATGGAAGCCTGGCAGTACTTTCTCTCCTTGTAACCAAAGAAATTAAATTACCCCACCCCATTACCAGAATAAAATGTTAATCTTCCCTGTAGACGCATTTTTAGATAAGATCTGTGATGTTTCTTTATACACTCTGGCATGATGCTTAGCACTGTAAGTCATTTGTCTTGCAGATTATACTTGCAAGTAGACTGGAATAGTCCAATTCCTTCTAGGTAAGTAATGAGCTCTGTTGCTCAAGAACAGCATAAGAAATATGCAGTGAGTTATTATGGAACTTGAAAATTCAGTAAGGGAAAGCTCATCTATACATGAAGCAGGATTAATTTCATTAATCACATTCTTTTGTTAGTGTAGTTTCCTAAATTTTGACCTGTTCATTCAGGGCTTTTTTGATATTGTATTGCCTACCAGGTTGCAGTATCGAACACTTAATTAATATTAGTACTACTGCTATTTCAAGAATAGAGTAGGGGTTTAAGTACCTACTTAATTAAGCCAGAACAGGTCTAAAGCAATGAGAGTTTTCTTTTCCTGGCAGGAGAAGTAAAGGTGGGGTAAGACACACCTAAAATTAAACAGTTGTTAGGGTTTTTTTTGTAATCACTGCTTGAAGAACATTGAGTCCCTTAAGAGTACAGAGGGAGAGAAAAGTTACATGTGGAAAAGTTACCGAGGTCTAAAGAACACATCAAAGGGATCCATTTTTGTGTTTATTTAGAAAACGGCTGTCTCTGTGCATTTCGAATGATTCTCAGCATGGTGCTCTCATAGTGCATGTGTTCAGCTCAGAGCAAAAAAAAATGAAGATTCAAGCCCTCAAAGATTTCCTTCCTTGTAATCCTGTTTACAGCCATTTAAGATCAAATCTGAAGCTTAATAGTAAAGTAAACGTTGTTAACCCTGGAAAGTAAACAGCATGAGAGTGATTGAGCTTTTTCCCCTCAGGAGAGCAGATAGGGGGAGAGAGAAAAACCTTGAATAAAATAATTAAGAGAATTAATTGTTTCCTTTTTACCTACTCAAGTATTTTATTCTGTGTTTCTGAACACTGAGTGTTGCATGTAGTCTATCAGAACAGTTCTCAGAATTCCGATTTTATACTTCAGTGAAACACTGTGTTTGTACATGTGGGGAGGTGAACTGACAAAGAGTATTGACAGGAAACTGTTTCCAGGCGGGGAGACACTGTGCCACACTGAAACGCATCCATAGGATTGCTGAAAATGTTACAGATAACTATATGAAGCAGCCTTGCATCTCATGCTTAGTGTCTGAACATCAAAAGATGTATCGTTTGGTACTGGTGCTCTCTGTTCAGGTCTGTTTGGGAGCATATAATGGATTGAGGTTTACAGATGAAGAGCCCCTGAACCCATCCCCAAATTTCATCCCAAGCTGTAACCTCTCAAATGGTAGAAGCAGTAAGTTCACTTTCTACATCTCCTGTTGCAAAAGATGAATAGAAATTAGCAGTGGAATACCTAGACTTGTTCCCTGTGAACTGATGTTATAGTAAATTTGATGGGGCAGGTATATTTATGTCCTTTATCAGTTCTCCTAAATGCAAGAACAAGAATATATCCAGGGAAATTGAAAAGCACTTCCGTGAGAAAGCAGAACTTTGGAGCTTGTTGCCATTAGATGCAAGGTGAAAAAGGAGTCACAATTGCAAAGTTTCAGAAAGTGTGTTTAGGTTCCAGTTCGATGTTTAACTGATAAAATCAGCTTGTTCGGTGTTTATTTGACTATTTTTCATCCTTTTGCAATCATCCGAATAGTTGACTCTGTCTTCTGTGATCAGTGTTACAACAGCTAATGCGTTTAAAGTCAGCCAACAAACGGGAACACTTTCTTTTTTAGGGCTTGTCAAACATAGTTGTTTAAGGGTCCCTCTTAAAATGTCTAAATGAAATCAGCGTTATTTATTTTGGTATAATTATTTTGCGATTTCATTTTATTAATGAATGATTAATGACATTTTTAAAGTGAAAATATATTTTTTTCTTGTCTTTCAGATTATATTATTTTCACATTTTATTTTTTTATATTTACTACGTCTTCCTTGCACTTTGACTCCTTTTTAATTTGCTTTTTGTGCTGTCTCTTATGATGCTTGTAGGTAATATTCAAGATAGAAGGTGCCAGTAGTTAGTACTCTTTGTTAAATTTAACGCATATCATTCTCTAGAGATGTAAAAGAAAGTGTTTGGCTGTTGAAGCTCTCAGATAAAAGCCAAAGTGACACATATTTCATGCATCGCATCAACCTGTTTTGCATGCCACTGTCATCCTGCCTGAAGTTGTGCAAGATTAGATTCAAGCCACGCAAAACAAACAAACAGGACAGGTATGTTGCTGCCTCTTTGAACTGTGTGTATCACATTGACTCCTCTGTCAGATATGCTTAAACTGGAAAATAACCAGTGGATGTGAAGTGCACTCACACAGAAGGTCTCAATTGCTGCCCAGCCATACTCAGTAGGTGTGGCAGCATTTGCTGTTCATGTAGCATTGACCAGTCTTTACAGCCTGCCCACTCTGTTACTAATGTAATTGTAGAGAATGAGTCATGACTTAGACCTTAGACTTATTTAAGATTTGTGTCTTCTCTGTTATATCCTGAATCACCATCTCCTCCTCCTCATCAGCCCTTACCATGTTTGTTGACATCCTGTCTGGAATTACCCCTGCAGTAGGATTCTCTCCAGCAAAGACAGCTCTACCTTAACATATTATTCAATCTTTCAGTAACCTGTAGCTGTGTTTCAAGCTTGCAAACAGGTTATCAAACAGGTAGTTGTTTTATTATGTTTTTTTAAGTTACCAATAAACTTTTTTTTTTAAAAAGAGAAAGACAGCTTCTTTGGATTTAGTTTCCCTAAGGCCTCGATCTTTTTTCCCCACACTTGGAGGATAACTTGTCCGCTTCTGTGTAGATATTTTTAGTACAGCTGGGGAACCTGTGGGTCATTGTGGCATATTTTCTTAGCTTAATCTGCTGTTACTTATGCTAATGAAGCTTGTGGCTCTGAGTTTGTGCTTCACTTTGGCATATTGCCACTTCTGCAGTAGAAGCCAAAGGTGACTTTATCCACTCCACCTGAGATGTTCTTTAAGCCCATTTTATGTTTCCAGTGATTCACTTTTCCAGCAGTCATAGAAGAAATCCGTCTTAGTTAGATGAACAGAATTTCTGCCTGATCTTGTACCTTCTTGTTTTCTTCTAGAATATTGTGCTAAAGAGGGAAAGGAATAAGACTTGGAAACTCTGCTACTTCTTGTGCCTACTTCATACTCCTTTGCTGACCCTGTGAATACAAACTAGCTAAAGCCTTACTTAAATTGTTCAGCTTTTGCCTGTGCTTGGATTTCATGATCATAAAACGTAGCTTGTATTTGGTAAGTCTAGGCAAAGTCTGTGTTCTTCACTGTCATTCTTCCAAAGTGATGGAGTGGGAAATACCATCTTCCTGCAAGTTGAAGACAATCAAAGCCTAGGGTTTTTTGAATCTAGCTTTTGCTCCAACTTATGCATCCTCTGAACTAAAGGATGAACTAACTTAACCTCCTAAACAAAAACTTTCATTTCAGTCTTTTATTAGAGCTCCACACATACTCTACCTTTTAACAAGCAGAAATTCAAAGTTTTAATCTTGATCAGCCTTTGACAAGTACACAGAAGACTATAGTGTCCCCAGGTAATACTTGACATCTTCTCCTGTTTTCTCTCTCTCTTCAGTTGACCTGTCCATCCATTTCAGAGGAATTCAGGAAGGAAAAGGCTGAGATTTTTTTGGTATCCCAAGAAAGGGATTGCTGGTTCACATGTTTCTAAGCCTGGGATTTCACATTGTTGTTGTCATTGAAAGCAGGGACAAAGGTGCTATTTGTCTTCTCCTACTCAAAGCAGCAGGGGAGCAGATGTTAGTAGGAATGGTGCTAATAATCTGCAGTAGAAACGGTGGTGAATCTACCAGGAAAGATCCCTGGCTCACTGTTTTCAACTGCTTTAGGGCACAACTACAACGCGCAGTGAAAAGAGCCATGCCAGCTCCAAACAAGCCAAATCTGGAACTGAAAGCTGTTTAGCTATGTTGCACAGGGAAATGGTGAAGTATCCAGGCCCACAGACTCCTGAAATGTGCTGCATCCTAAGGATTTCTCAGATGATCAAAGGAAATAAGAGGGGGGAAATAAATCCCAAGAAAGTGCAGTGGAAAATTCATCAAAATGCGTGCATGTACGTATGTACGTACGTATGCACATACACACATTCACAAATTGACAGACTTTGCTAACCAACTCTATTTATAGTACTCTTTATCCCTTTCCTGCCTGCAGTACTTAAAATGTGGTGACCTTCTACAGATTTTAATTTAGTTTGAGGCTAAAAAATTAACTGGAAAGCTATCATCACATACCTAGTAATAAATACAATCTCCAATTCAATATGCTTCTTAGTTTCTGCTGTTGCCTTTAAGTTGAAAGCAAACAAAAGCAACTCCCTTTAAGCTCAGTTTCTCCCCAAATTGGCAACATTAACAAATGCAGGAACAGAACTGAATGTGTTTATGGCAGTCATGATAATTATGGAACACAAGATTAACCTAGCCAGAGAAGATAAATATCTTGGTATTCGCTGCAGTGATAAACTGACTTTGGAATGCAGCCTGACAGAGTGGCAGATGAAATCTGATTTTTCTAGCTATACATAGCTCAGAACAGGCCACTGTAATATTTTTTTGGATCTAAATGTCCCAAGAACCTCATGTTGTCTTTGTAGCATGGGTAGTTATTCTTTTATAATATTTTATGGGAAAAGTCTGTAGCTTTAGTGATGAAGATAGGTAGCAGTCTTTGAAAGATGCTGAAAATAGCAGACCAGCTTGAGCTGTACTACATGAATATTGCCTTAATTCTGAATTAGATCTTTCTCAAAGGCCATGTGTTCCAGGTCGGTCTGTCCATATATTTGAGTTTCATTGTTATTGTATGGCATACTCTGTCTCAATAAAAAGTAAGTAAAATTCTTCTAGGGGATAAGATCAGGTTTGTCTGAGCTGTGGTTGACTGTGACAAAACCAAGCTAAATGTGTATAATTTGTGAAGAAGAATACTGTTATCTTTTCCCTAAATTGTGGAGGTAAGAAAGATGATATGATGGTGGAGGAGTCAGAACAGTTACTAAATATTCACTGGTCTGGTTCTCTGTGTCACTTGAAGTATTGTAAACAAGTATCTGCCCCCTGTTAGTTTCTAGAGATGTCCTCTATACATGGAGAGAAATTTCTCAACAACGTTGGTTCATTTTTTTAACTAAATAAAAATGCTTCAATGCATTTTTAGGGGAGGTCTTCAGTAATTTCAGGAAGTCATGGAATCTTTGCTTCAAATCTTCAGCAGCCAGCTGTCAACACTTGCAGAGTCTCTGGTGCCGAACTTGTGATCTGTAGTGCACTCTTTTTCCTTCTGAGGGAGGCACACAGGTCTGCAATATAAGTGCAAGAGAGGGCCCTGACAGCACCTCTGTGTTCTTTTCCTGAGCTCTGTCAGCCTCTGCCTGTGTGGGTCAGAGTTTAAGACCAGGGAGGACCATTAGATGTTCAGCCTGACCTCTTGTAAATGACAGACCTTCGCGTTCCACATAGGTACTCCTTTATTGATCCCGATAAATTCCGTTTGGCTAAAGAAAGGCACCCAGGAAGACAACAACAAATGGCGTGTGCATTACTACTCTTGGCAGTGTGGTTGTATTGGTTAATCACCCTTTCTAAACAGATATGCCACCCGTAGCTCAGAGCTTGCCTCAGCCTTTCAGCTCAGTCAGCAGGCACACTGTGCTACCTGTCACTACTTCTATTCTCAATTCTTGACTTGATCCATTCATTGACTTTGTCAATTGATGTGTTGATTGAGGACTCTGATTTCTCCGTATCCCCAGCCAACATTTTCCTGTGATCTCTCCATGAGTACATTTCCCAAGTGTTTGTCTTCCCTTTACAAATGTGTATTTCCCTGGTTTCCATCCCCTTCTCCTCCCCTTGCATTCATTGTGTGTCAGCTACGCAGTGAGTAGCGCCTGACACCTCCTCTTCAACAGTGCATAAATACACTACTCTGCTACTCTTGATCTTGGTCCTGTGGTGGCACACCAACACTTCTAATTATAATAAAATTTCAGACCTAGTATTTGAGACATGCTTTTGTAACTGGTACTTGAAAATAATTTTTCATCAAGAAACTGTGACCTGCTACTGATTGAAGTGATTAGAAACAAATACTTTCGATGGCTGTATTTTCTTTTGAGGAAAGACGGGAATGGAAGGGTTTATGGTGTCAGGAAATTTGAATTGTATTGGTTCTTAAGGAAGGTTACAATTCCTAAAAAGACAAACAAATGTTGTTGTTTGGAAAGTTATGCTTGAGTTACCGGTCTTGGATTAACCGCCCTATTGTCTTCCTGGCCTCTTCCAGTGTCTGTCTGCACCTCAACCTGAGGCTCCCTCCACCTTTTGAGTGAGGGTCATTATGTTTTCGAACTTCATTCATACACACACAGACAAATCTGGCAAGCTTCTTATACTGGTATTTTCTCTTCATTCTATATGTTAAACATTGATTTTTTAAAGATTGCTTACTGCTGGGACTCATTGTAGAAGAATGGCTTTTTGAAATAGTTTCCTTCAACTTCAGAAGATGATCCCTTTTAAAGCACAGTGTGTATTTTCTCTCTGCTGGTGGCCATTGCTCTCTCTGAATCTTTGTTTCAGTTCATTGTTTCTCCCGCATCCAAATGGAAAGTGAAAGATGGATGGTTTATTTTGGACATAGGCTTGATTCATGAGTCTTTGAGTTTATTTTAGTATCCTAGCATACATGTTTCAAGTAGGTAAATACATTAATGGTTATAGTTTTATTACTAATTAAAAATATTTTATTAATAATTAAAAAACTCATATTGCCATTACTATACTATACAGCTTTTTGACTAGTACTTCTGCTAATGGACGCTTACTTTAAGAAAAAGATCTGCAAATTATTTCACTGATTTCTGAGAGCGTAAGGACTAATAGAGTTAACAGCACTATTGTGTGCTTTCCTTCTAGAATTTGTTTTGATGCCAGTTACTGCCCTGAACAGATTTTTGAGAACAAAGTTTTCTGCTGCTCAGAGTTCATGTTGAATCTTGATTCAGCAAAACTCCTGAGTATTTGAAAACTCTATGTATGCCCTGAGCTTTGACTTGAGTGTATATATATTTTTTTTTAGGCAGAAATTTTTGTGCTGAGGCAGTTAGGTTTGTGGAGTTTATAAACCCTACAAGACAGAGGCTTTCTTCTCAGAAGCTATAAGCTGTATAGCATTCGATTCAGCAATCATTTTTTTATTCATGCTCTCAATTGTCCAAATAATTGTCATGTCTCTTTATATTCGCTGTGTCATAATGCAGTATGTAATGTAGCATGCTTTGATACGAAGGTCAAAATGTGCTCAAAAATTATTTAGCATTCAAGTGCTAGCAGAGCCCTTTGTGCATCTCTTAAAGTATGTGTGTGGAAATTACTTACATTTTAAAAATACTTGCCCAAATTATGTTCTTGTGTCACTTCAGCAAGGTTTCAGCTGTGAAATTCAGTGCAGAATTGGGCCCCATTAACACAGAAGCAGCTCGTCAAGTTCCTAGAAGTGATTTAAGTCTTATTAGTGCAGGTATTGTGTGATACTGAAGCTGAAGCTGACAGGTTCTTCACTTCAGACAAGAGTAATCAAGGGGTCCTTTGGGATTTTTTTTTTTTTGGAGAAAGGATAGGAGCATTGTTACACAGCAGCCTTCATTAAAGGTCAGAGATTTCTTTGGACATAAGCTTCTACTATTGAAGATGCTGCTGAAGACATATTATTATGGGGAGGAACTAGAAAAAGATCTGTTAATATGCCAGCAAGCCTCTCAGCTCCCCAGGGGCTGGGTTTCAGCATGGTTATTACCAGTCACATCAGCATCTTCCTATATTCTCTTTTGCAGGAAGATCCTAGCTCCCTCACTCAGTGCTCTGCGTGCAGATTTGTTTACTCTGACCATGCTCCAGACGCACTAAAAACTGGGCATGCTAACACTGTGATAAATAGATCTTAGTAGGTTTAGTAGCTTGGCTTTAACAGGTTTTTTTGTTGTTTTTAACGGGCTTTGTAGTTTAATAGCTCAGCTACTCACCTGTTGCATTTGGGTCAGGGCATTGGCACAACAAATTTTTATGTGCCTGGAGAGCAGGCAACAGGGGTTTGTATTTGCCTCAGAAAGACCATGCCAATATACACCTCAAGAGAATGAGTTTCCTTGAGTTCTGCCTGTCAGCGCTAAGGAAAAAAGTGGATTAACTCAAAGACAGGACCACTGACTACAAAGGACAATGGGGTTCATTCCTGAAAGCTGGTTGTTGCTTTGGAGATGAGTTGGAAAGTCGGAGAGGAGAACTGGGAATTTCTCTTAATGATGAGTGAGATAAAAAGAGGAAATGGCCCAAAGATGACAGAAGTGGGGGAGAGGTGAGGGTGGGTGAAGAAAAGCTAAAAATATGATGAAGAGGAAGGAGAAGAAGAGGAAGAAGGTAAGAGTGGTGGAGAGGTGGCCTCAGCCACAGGTTACTTTGTCAGCCACAGGCAGAAAATTCTTCTGGGAAGTTTGCATCTGGGAATATAATAAACAATACAAAAGCATACACGTTGGTAAAGTCTGCGAATTTCAAGGAGTTGTAAGGCAGAGGAACAAGTATCTTATTTCAGATTATCCCAAAGTCCCAGCAGAGTAAAACTATTCTGTGAGTATTCCAGGTAATAGGAGTGTCTCAAAACACTTCCACCTACAAAATAGCCACCAAATGGAGACTTTCTCTTTAATAACTCATCTGCCTTTAACTGCAGCTGCTTCTGGGGCCAGATATAGAATGATTACATTATAAATATCAGGTTTCCAGGGTAGACCAACGGTAAGCTAAAATGTCAGTTTGCCTAGTGCAAACACTTGACATATGTTGAGCTGAATAGGGAGTAATGAGGTTGGAGACTGTCTATTTGCTCCTGGTCATCTCTCTTTAGAAATTTTTTCTGGGTACACACTTGACAGGGAGTAGATGGCTGGCACTATTTCATCTCCTCTTTTCAGAAAACGTTCGCCGACTTAATGTGCAGGGAGCTGAACTGCTAATGCTCTGTGTGAACTTGTCTCGTGGCTGGACTGTCAGAATGATTCTACTGTGGCTTTAATGAACTAGATGTGAGGCCAATTACAGCCTATAAAAGCTGTAATGGTTAATTAAACTATAGCTCTTACTTCAGTCGGTCAAACCTGAAGGCTACGGAAATACTAGGTGTATATCTGAAAGTGAAGCATCACTGAAGCACACAAAGATTCTTTCTCTTCCTAGATACTTTTCTTTAATATGTCCAGATGAGATGAGCAGCTGAATAAATTCAAGTACATTTCCTTTTTAAGAGACAGGGAGCTTACTTAACGATTCCCAACCTGCCCCTTTCATTCCTGTTTCTAATGCACCATCACTTCCACCCTTCTCACATCAAAGAAGAGATGAAAATGGCACCCTACAGAGATCATGAACGCTGCTCTAAAAGTGCTAGCAATGAGAGGTTGATTTTTAGTTTAATATGAAGCCCGCAAGCAGCGACTGCCTGATTTCTGCCTTCCTCCCCCATCTCCTCTCTCCGGGGATGCAGGTGGCTGTGGCAGCACTGCAGCCCCATGTTTACTTGGAGTGTTTGGCTCCTGTACCCACTGTGGTGGCAGGATGCCGAGGGGAGGGCAGGGGGCTGCATCACCTCCTTTTAGCTGATTGGTATTTCCATGTCTTAGCTGTGCTGGTGCCTACGAGGGAGGACACGTACTCACACCTTGTCTTGGGGGCTTTTGCGGTTCTCTCTGCTCACAGCTTCTTCTCAGACCAACAACCAGGTGTTACAGGAGTGTCACATCTGGCCAAAAGGGGCTGGGAGCAAGTGGCACCCTCCTCCAACGGGGCTCAGACCACCCTCTGCAAGGGAGGGAGGAGGAGGAATACTGCAGCATGGAAAAGGCAGAGATATGCTAAAGAAAATGTCTGAGGAAGAGATGGATCCTGCCTTCCACTGAGAACATGGTCAGGAGCAAGAGGCACGTGCAACCGGGACCACCATTGGGAGCTCCTGCGCTCCCTGCCTGACAGCATACTCCTCCAGACGGGATGAGTCTCCAGCCCGTAGGGCAGTGTCAGGCCGAATGGCTTTCCCAGAGAAGCCTCCATGTAGTTTTTAAAGTGCAGAAAGATCATCCACTGTGTTATTTTGCGTGTCTCAAAATCTCAGTATTGCGAGAAGAGAGGAAAGATAAGAGGCAAAAAGCAGAAGAGTGGACGGTGTGGCTGTGAGAGCGGCTTCCTGGCGAAATGGGGCTGTGTGTTCTCAGACACACCGCACCTTCGTGGGGAAAACGTTTCAGTAGATAATTGCAAATTAAGCATTTAAAAGGCATATCATTTAGTGCCTCTGCTTTCAAAGAACGAATTAGAAGCTCACGAGCAGAGAGATAGGTATTTAACTGTAGGTTAAAAGTTATTACAGGCATGATGAGTACCCCCCAAAAAAACCCAGAATGAAAACAAACATTGATTCAGTAACAGCTGGTTGTTTTCCAGGCATAATTTTTCAATAGCTGCTTGAGAGAAGAAGAAAAAAATAGAACCCCAAAACAACAAATCACAACTATTGCATGCAACATCTATGTTCTACTAGCTAAGGCTGGTAGTTCTTGTTTTTAATTAATATAAACACCCCTTCTCTGCAACAGGGAGTAAATGCCAATGATTTCTATATAAGCTAGCATTAGCTTCATTTGGCACATAAGTGATTGCCACCTTCAAAAAAACACAATAGAAAGTTACTAGAAAGAGGGTTTCTTCAAATGATTTTCTTTTTGTGTATTATTTATTTAAGGAAATTGAGATGTTTGGAGTGAATAGATAAATAAAATCCTGTAAGAAATGTTGTTTTAATAGGCTATTACGTGTTTTGATAGCATTATCATTTCTTGGCTCTATTAGTATTTTTTTCTCTCCAGCAGCGCTATTAATTTTCAATCCCTTCTGCTCTATGTGGGCTGTTGTCCAGTGACCTAAAAACTGGTATGTGTTACAGATTTTGGACCTTTAATATTTATGCATTTTGGGTGGAGGAGGCACAAGGGGTTTATTATTTGAGGAGTTGAGGTAGTGTCATGCTTTCTTTTTTACATATATACATAGCATACATACACACACTTTATGCATACACATATGTGTAACTTGTCTTCTGCAAGTAATTAGAAGCAAACCTTGTATTTAGGAAAGCTATAGAGTCTGGTGCGTGAGAGTAGGATCTGATGAGAACTGGAATTGTGTAAAAGCTTGATTTTCTCTATATCTTTCCTGTGTTTGTGATATGGGGTTGTCCTTTGCTGGCAGTGAGGTGGGGTCTCCGTTTTCCCTGAATGTTTGTAGTTGCTTGCATAGAAGAGGACTTAAGGCTTAAGCAGGAGTTAGCTTGGCTGGTGCAGTGTCCTGTGACCATGGTCAGAGTAAATATTTTAGATACCTATGATGCTGAGGAGTTTAAGCGGTTTTAGCACCAATAGGCAGCTTGTAGCTGAAGAATATAAGCTCATGGGAGCAGTTAGGGACTTAGCCTCCAATATATGAAGCAATTAAGTCAGTTTATTATTTAAAATCATCCCCCACCACATCCAGGCTGCCAAATCAACCATGTAGTCAGTCGCTGTCAGTGAGCACGAGGATGCTGTGTCCGAGCCTGCGTCACTGCTGCTCATCATAGGTCTGCCTTTGGAGGACCTGCAGACCACAGAGCCTGCCAGTAGGGCTTTTTTAAAGTTATGATGGGGCCAAAATACATACCAAACTATACAGCTTCACTTAAGTTGTGTACAACTTGTTAATATAATTAGAAAAAAGTAAAATATTTATCAAATCATGAATTATGTAGTTCCTGCAGAGGTTGCTAATCAGCAGGTGCCAGAATAGTTTTTGTCAAAGAATGGATAAATATTAAAAAGGCTCACTTGTCTTTTATAAACGATTAGAGGAGGCCTCGTGTGATGAAGTATTGTTTAATTGTGTTCAGACTGTATTCTCCCTCCTTTAGCCTAGGCATGCCAAAGAGAAGCATTCTACGTACCTAAATGATGCTTTCATTAATTTATGATGATTAGCTTATTCATAATTTCATAATTTGTTGGCGTTTTCCAGCTGTATCTAGGTTCTTAAATATTAACCAAGATATTTTTTTCCCAATTTTTATTTTGTTACCACATGAGTATCATTTTAAATGATAAATTTTTGATTTCCATGTGTCAAAGATGTTTAGATATAAACCTTTTTTTTTTTTTTTTTGCTTAGTAGCCAAGAACACAAATATCAGCCACCACTTGTTTATATGTTCTTTTATCTGAAACCCAACTGTTTGATTAGTCCTACTTAAAAAATGCTGGAGGCTCTGCTGCTCTGTGAACACCTCTCTGCTCTTTAATGAACACTTCTGTGTCCTCCAGCAATACAGAATTAGAGCCTTATTGTCTAAAGCAGTTATGGGTAGATCTGTCAAAGGGGCACATGCCATTTGCTGTGCTCAAGTTGGCTTTAATTTGTCAGATGCCACCCAGGTTCCCCCCTTCACAAGGACCCGGGCTTATAGCACAAGCTTAGAGCCCCTGACTGAAATTCCATTTTGGGGTTGTTCACCTGAATCGCAGACAGGAAGGGTATGAGGATATTTAAGAGAGTGTTTGTCATGAAAGATGTAACAGCAGGTGAAGTCAGTAGCATCAGTGGCACTTGTGTGGTCACACTACTAGCAGCAAAGTGGGGCACGATCTGTGATGAAGGGACCGTGCTGCACTATGACCACGCAGCAGAAGCACCTGAGATGTGCTTACAGTTGCTGTTTCATCTTGGTGTGGACTTTGCTTCTAAGGTCAATAAACCCAGATGTTATCACTGGTAGCCCATATGCACACAGAAGGCAAAGCCTTGCATTGATGCATCTGACTCAATATTGAGAGCAGTTAATGAACTTTCCTACATAAAGGCAAGGGGCAGATGGGCAATTAGGTGTGATGATTAAGTAATTCTGTAACCTTGTTTACCCCTTTAAACAGTGTGAAGGAAAAAGGTTGCATTAAAAAGTAAAGCAGAAATTGGCCAGGTGCATAAAAGAGCTAATTTGAAAGTAGAAAAAAAAAATTATGCCCCTCTAGAAGCCTGCTTGTATTGAGAAAATGAGATCATCAGAAGATTCAGAGAGAGTGAGTTAAAGAAGCAACAGCATTTAAAACAATTAATTCACAGGTAGTGGATGGAATATATATAACTAATGTGAATTTACAGAAGTTAGAAAGATTTGTGCTGCTTTTTCTCTTCCTGTATCAAAAATACATGACCGAACAGTAGCATCTGACAGGTCGACGTTTTGAGTTCTTTTCCACTACAGAAGGCACTGAGGTAATTAATAAATTGGCTGATACTGATTTAATGGATAAATAATGACAGGAAAAGACTACATGTGAATTAATGAATGCAGCATTTATGTAAGCCCTGCGGGGCAACATGAAGCAAACATGCAAATTAACAAACAGTTTAATACCCAGGAAGCACAAAACAGATTGACTCCATAGAAACCCTAAGATGGGTATGGATAAATATAACTTTAATTCCTTATTATGTAATTCTACTATTCTTTATGAGATTGACCTGTTGCTGTGTGCTCGAGTGA
This sequence comes from Calidris pugnax, assembly GCF_001431845.1. Taxonomy (NCBI): domain Eukaryota; kingdom Metazoa; phylum Chordata; class Aves; order Charadriiformes; family Scolopacidae; genus Calidris; species Calidris pugnax. The sequence goes on along the minus strand of NW_015090989.1, from coordinate 1,178,678 downwards.
TTAACCTGTTACATTATGCAATTAACCTGTTAGTTATCATGTCCATAAATCATTTTTTGCTGTGTGCTTACTCTAAGCTTGTAGACAGAAAAGCAAGCTGTTCCTTCACGCATATCCTGTGACTTGGCTCTCCTTGTCATTCTTCCTCTGTCCTCTGCTTCTGAAGCTGCTCTCGGTTTTGGCTCAATTTCCATCCTGATCTTTTGTGCCTTTGTCATTCTCCCCTGTGACTCATGCAGCTCTTTGCTCTGATGTGCAGATTATCTGAGATATTTTATTCTTCTTTGGATTAATTATTTTAAATAGTGCTTTCAGGTTACATTGAGTGAAATTAGATATGAACTTTCAATCTACTATTAAACTATTTGAATAATATTTTGGATATTAAAGATATTAATTTAAACAGTAGTTAATGGAAGACTCTTCCAATAAAATTTGACTTTTTTAATGCAAAAGCAAGGGTTTCATGTTCCTTATGCTTCCTTTCCTCTGGATACGAAGACTCTTCCAATAAAATTTGACTTTTTTTAATGCAAAAGCAAGGGTTTCGTGTTCCTTATGTTTCCTTTCCTCTGGATATTTCTTTAGAAATTAGTCAGTGTGGTATGGTTTCTCTTTTCATGTAACAGCTGTATCCAGGATACTTAGCGAGATATTATGTGCCATCCACAGCATTTTGTTATGTACTAAAGTTCTCTTGTAAAGCTGGCAGTTCCATTAGAGTAGATCAGCGTGTTTTAGTCATCAGATGCCTATTACAATTATTTTAACACTTTTTTTTTCCCCGCAGAGTAATCGCTTTCTCATTGATCTGGACATACAACTGATAGATGGATGTAGGGAAGGGCTGTAAGCAGCAGGCTCCAACTGCATTAGATTGATGTATCAGGCAGCTTCCAGCTGGGTGTGATAGGAAGATTACGGGGCCCCAACTGTATCTCCGTACAACTCAATGTGAGCCCTGGAAAATCTATCTGAAAGATTCAGTGCAGTCTTTGAATCCTTCAGAATTTCCCATTACAGTGGATGCAGGAAGTACTGAAAGGGGAACCTTAATTTTCAAAGACGCTAAGGTTCAGCAGAGCATCAGTATACACAGTGTGAGTGTCTCTTGGAGGTACGGATCTCTGAAACAAAAATAGCAAATTAAATTACCCAGAAAACCTTCCTCATTCTTCTTGCAGGTGTGTAAGTTATTTTCCCTGATAATAATAACGACAGGTGATAATAACAAAATTGCCCAAGGAAGCATGCAGTGCCAGGGAGGTAGCTGGGCAGAGGGGGACAGTTGTGCCAGGGAGGGCAGGGTGCCCTGTCCTGTGCTGTAGCCAGGGGGGGTGGTAGGAAGTGATCTGGGGCAATAGGGAGGGAAGAAAGGCACCGACCTTGGAGGGCACTGAAGATGAAGGGGAGACTGTCAGCCCTCTTTTCCATTATTTGCTCCATAGTATGATGAAAAGTTTTCTAAAGGAATTTACCTGCCCTTTGCACCCGCTGGTGTCCCCATCGTAGTCTTGCTTCTCTGGGAGTCCTCTCCCACATTATGGGTAGGAGCACCAGTGAGGCTTTTGTTTGTCACCTGCAACCTCTGTCCAGAAGTGATAGCAATCGCACAAGTTTTTCATTAAAAAAAAAGCAGTGGAAATATGAATGTCATTTTGACTAAATAGAAAGTGATGGCAATAAAAAAAAAACAAATGTTATGCAAGTCTTCTGGCCTCTTTTATATCCTTTATAAAATACTATTTTTAGTTACTATATTTAGTACAAAGTGTATCCTCTGCTTGTGTGATACATATAAAAATTATTCTGGAAGAGACAACACCAGTACATAAATTGACTTAATTTTCCTTCTGTACTTCTAGTCAAGTTTTAAAAAACACTTTTATAGCACAATTTAATGTTTGTAGAGACAAAATTTCTTAATTGGATACCATTTGCTGAAGATTGATCAAAGAGAAACCAATAAAAGTATCGACTAGTTTGTAAGTGTTAGAATGACTTAAAGCTTTGGCTTTTCTTCCTGGACAACCTTGCATTTCATCCTGATTTTAGGACCTGGCCTCACTAATGACTTTGGCACAGTCTCATATAATTAATTTTATATGAAATTAACTGGTCCAGGGCTCAGAATGTCCACATTGTTTATACCAAAATAGCAGCCTTACGTTTTTATCTCTTCTGTTCTTCAGATCTCTCTGTTCTTTTACACTCATCACTTGAGACTGTGCTGTTTACTCAATGACTAACATACAGATTCCTGGTTATCTGAGGCAGTGTAATACGTACAACAGAAACGCTTGGCTAGTGTAGTTAATCTATTTGAAAAAGGTTTATTTTTTTTATGTTAAACAACATTTTTTGGTAAATTAGTACCGCAGTACTTTAACGTGAAGAATTCTGCAAAACCCTGTAAATAGTTAAAAGATGTAAGAGAACAGATTTCAGCTTGGCAGGGTCCCATGGGAGGCTGCCCTGGAGGGCAGAGGGGCTCGGAGCACAAGGACGGGCCTTTCCAGCCTGCAGGAGATCAAGCAAGTGTGGCAAGAGCAGCACAGACAGAGCTCGCACACAAAACTAAGTGCACAGAAGGGGACAGCAGGCACGGGCTACCCAGGAGGGACACAGAGGCGTTCTCCAAGTTTGTATGGATGGAGGAGGGGTGCAGGAAAGCTCCAGTGTAGCTGGAGTTGAAATGGGGAAGGACATGAATGCTAAAATTACAAACCTCTGTACGTGCCTTTCAGCAAAAGGAAGATGAGAAAAGATGTGGGCCCACAGCTCAAAGGACCAGGAGACATAGTGACTGGGTTACCTAGGGAGGTAACATTGATTATCTCAGCCTTTTCTGTGTGTGTCCTTTTTTCCCCTGGTAAATTCTGCCGTTGCCTCTCCTCAGCCTCTGAGCCAAGTGGCAGAGTTCTGGGCATCTGCAGAGTTTCCAACAGTGGAGGAAGATTAAGTCTGACAGCTCTTAAGCCAATTGGAAACACACAAGTCCAAGGGGCCAGGCAGGCTGCACCAGAGTTGGGGTCTGACAGAAGTCACTGTGGGGCTGCTCTCTGTCATATTCAAAAAGGTTCACAATGACAGGAAAGAGGCAATCATTGCTCCCAGCCTCAAAAGGACAAGAAGAAGGATCCAGGGAAGGTTATGGAGCAAATCCTTCTGGAAACCACATTCGAACATGTAAAGGTTAAGGTGGTTATTGGGAATGGCCAGCATGGACTTACCATGGGCAAGATGTCCCTGACCATTCTGCGTCCCCTTCTCTGATGAATTGGCTGGCTGTGTGGGTAAGGGGAGCACAGCTCAGGTTGCCTACCTTTGCCTTCAGTCAAGCCTCTGACTTTGTCTTCCATGGTATCCTTACAGAGAGACTAGTGAAATCCAAACTGGATTAGTGGATTAAAAGGTGGATAGGAAATTGTTGAGAGGGCTCTGGGGATATCTCTCATTGGTGTCTGTATCTACCTGATGGGAAGCTGTAGAGCAGATGGAGGCGGACTCTTCTCAGAGGTATATGGCTTTTGCAACGGACATGAGCCCCAGCACAGGAGATTCCTGTCAGGGATAAGGAAGATTCTTTTCACTTTTAGGGTGGCCAAACAGTGGAGCAGGGGGCCAGAGCGGTTATGGAATCCCCTTCCTTGGCCCCTAGTAACCTGCTGTAGTTGATGCTGCTTTGAACGGATTATTGAACAGATGACATCCAGGGGTCCCTTCCAACCTGAATCACTGTCATTCTTAGTAATTTCAAGGAGCATTAAACCTTTGCTTCCCTTTTAATTTTGTACAATTTCTGCAAATTTACACTGGTGTAAAATTAATGTAACAGGCTGAAGTACCATTTTAAGAATCAGTCCTAAAGAACTGGTGAAGATGCTATCTGTGCTGTAGTCCTGATTGCTAGAAGGAGCCGTGTGTGTATTACTTGACCTGCATATAAATCTGCCTGAGACAACAGTTTCAACCCCCGTGTGTAAACACATGCAGTTTCTCACTAGATAATTAGGATTTGTGAAGGTGAAAGGAAAACCGAGAAGAGGAGGATGAAGGCTGAGGGCTGCAGCAGCGGTATTATCACCTTTCCTTTCAGTGGCATTCACAGCAGAGGTACCGAAATTCAGAACAAAGGTAGTTTACTGAATCTTCTATGGTTTTTGTAAGTGAGATTGAAACCTTAGACATTAATTCTCTGAAATCTGAGCTAATTTAGTGTGCTTTGAATAAATATCTGATAAGACTGTTGTACCAGATTATAGGAATTGCAAAGAACGAAGGAAACACTTGAAAGTGCAGTAAAAATGACTAGCTTCCAATATGTGCACCTAATTTTCTTATTCCTGGAATAGTGCCTTAAGCCTTCCCAGAATACAGCAACCATTATTTCTGAGATTATTGCTAAATTGAAGGAATATTTTGCCAAGAAACTATTTTGAGAATTCAGTTCATCTAAATGAAAAAAAAAAAAAAAAAAAAAAAAAAAAAAAAAAAAAAAAAAAAAAAAAAAAAACAAACACTAAATAGCAGTTTCTGTAAAGTGTCTAAAATTGATTTTCCAACATGCATCTAAGGAATAACTAGGAATTTGGATGTCTGAAACAACTAATGTTCATCAAAATTGCAATAGAGGGCTATTTACCTTTGCATAAATACGAAAAATGTAGTAAGTGATAAAGGACTTGTAACCTGGTTTTGCTGCATTTGTGAGAAAATTTCTCCCGTGTTGGTTGGAACTGAGATGAGTCTTTAAAAGTGAACCAAAAAACATTAAAGCTTTTGATTCTTTTGCTCTGTTAGGTTTTTTTTCAGCATTCAATCAAGTGCTTTCTAAATGTTTTGAGAAAGATGTTACACTGTCTAGGAAGCAAGCAATAAAAAAGCTAACTAAAAGCAAAATGTTTAAAATAAAAGTTGATTTAGTGCAGATGCTTTAAAAGTGATATTTAAAATGAATGGGCTAACAATAAATATTTGAAAAGTGCAGTTTGCAACAAAACCCCAGCAGTACCCATACTGAGCTCTCTAAGAAGAAATTTAATTACAGAGATTTATTTGTGCATGACTGACTGTTGGATATCCTTTTTATGGTATGTTAAGTTTATATGCTGTGGGTACTTTATTTGTTTTGCTGTAATTTCTGACTAATTCCTAAGCATAGGAGAATTAGTTTCAGTGGAAGAGTAAGAATGAAGTATTAGTTTAAAGTTTGAGTCGTCATGGGAGATTTAATTTGGCTCATGTTCCTGTTTAAGGCCCTGCTCCTGGCTTTATTTATCCTTTTAGTTAGTTCCACTAGGGCTGAATAGTATATTGCCTTTTCTTGTTAGTAATCACTGCAGTGCTGATGTCCTGCACCCTGAGATCAGCTCTCAGGAACATCCTGTCTAATTTGAGCGGAATTTTTAATATATGTAGTTATTTATGTGGGAAAGTATTCCAACTTGAAGCCCAAGCATCTTCCGGGGATATAATTCCCTATCATTGCTTGTAACTGTTTAAGGTCTTTTAATTATGCTGAGATAAATTGAGTGAAAGAAAATAATTTGTTTTCAATCATAAAATCTGGCTGGTCTAGTAAGTATTAAGTTAGTGAATTTATTAAGTTGAAGACATCGGTTTCTACTCATATTTATGGTTCTAAAATGTTCAGATTATGAAGAAATGCCCTCAGTCTGTCATTCAGTAATTCTGCACTGTCTCTGGCAAAATTCCAGGCAAATTTATAGAGTGCTTTTAGACAAATATGTGAGTAAACTAAAGTTGTCATATTAGTTCATGTTAGTGCTGAGCAAACTAGTTCAGACTTGATAAAGATCTGTATTACATCCATTCTGAATTTGGGCCAATTCCTTATTTTTAGAACTGAAATCAAGTTCAAATCTTGAGGTCTTGAAACATTTTTCACTTCTGGCAGACCTGGAATTCCAGGTGGCCAAGTAGCTCAGAAGGCTACTAAGGATTTGTAAGGGAAAGGTATTGGTGGTGTGTGGTTTTTTGTTTGGGGTTTTTTTTTTTTGGGGGGGAGGGGGGGGTTGTTCTGTGTGTTTTGGGTTTTCAGAGTGGTTTTAGGGGTTTTGGGTTGGTTTGGTTGGTTGTTGGGTTTTTTTTGAAAGATTTTTTCATCTTGGCTTTGAGAGCTAAAATGTCAGATAGAACTTAGCCAATGTTCTGGTACTGCCTCTGTGGTTTGTCTGAGATTAGATCATTTTGTACTTGTAAAATTATCTTGTGCAAATGTAAAAACTGTTTATCTTTTCTATATGGAGTACACAAATGGCTTGCTTAAAGCTATTTCAGTGCAGAATCTACAAACCGTGGTAGTTACTGGTCATTGAGACAAATAGTTGTAGCGTATGTTTTCCTCTAAAAGTTGCACCCGAGAACCTCGCATAAACTTTCAAAACACTGGCTTTGAGGGTCTGTTATAATTGCCTATGACAAGCATGCTTAAAATAGTGGATAATTTCCATACATTTTGAGCTGAAATGGGATTTGAGAGATTAATATTTGAGTTAGTAAGTGATTATTTGGTAGTTACACATAGTATGCCTGCCTTATGTGTTTAAGGTCTTTTCAGACCTCAGGTGGTGGATGCGGTTCCGTTTGCTTTGATATTTTAAATGTACCTCTTGCTGGTTTGGGCCCCACAGCCATCCCCTCCCTGGGCTGAGCAAGGTGCACCTCCATGTGGTGCCACTGTTCCTGCCCTGACCATCTTGGAGCTCCTCTTGACTTGTCTGTCCACATCTCTCCTTTTCTGGAGTCCCCAGACACTCGTCTAATGAGTGCTGAGTAAAGGAAGAAGATTGGGGGCTCAGTAGGATGTTTCTTACCATAAAAGCATAGCTCTGGCCACCTTGCTTGAAAGTAGCTATGTAATGCCAAAATCAAACCGGCATTTTACAGACTCTCTTCATAATAAAATAATTCACTGTGTAAAAACCCAGGAAGGGGACAAGGCATTTCGTCCCTGTAAACTGAGCCAGTCAGAAGGCATATGAGTGGATTAGTGTGCTCCCCTCCCTCATTTCTTTGCCTTCTTTTCAGCTCTTATAGTTGTTCTGGTACAAGCGAGCAAAAGGTCAGAATTTTAGAGGTGGAGCAGGGCAGTGCAGGGGGAAGGACTTTCCAGGTGTCCCATGCAGTAGAGTGTTTTGCAAAAGGAAATACATCATGAGAAGCCTTTGTGTTTTCAGTGGTCATTTTGTGCAATTTCAAAATTTCAGGCAAAAGCAGACTTGCTTTGCTTTTTTTTTTTTATTCCTTCTTGTCTCTGAGAGAGTCGGGATGGGACTTTTAAACTGAATTGTCAACGGTCACTCTGCAGAACGTGGTGCAGGGCTGAATGAAGACTTATAGTCTCTAATGTCCGATACAACCTTTGCCTTAACAGAGCCGCTGCTGTCTGGTTTTCCAATTAGGGTGGCCCTGTCTGTTCTGACATCTCGGCAGGGGAAAACAGATTGATTCATCAGTAGCAGTTGATTTCTGAGCCTGTAAATCTAGCAAGTCTGAGGAAACTGCTTTATTAAAAACTAATGGTATATCATAACTGCCCTTCAGAGTGCACAGTTATTTTATGTTCAAGCTTCTCAACAGTTAAAGGAACTTGGTTTCTTTCCGTTTTCATAGGGTAATGACCAAGAGAATCACTTTTGTTGGACTGAAATAATGACTTCATTTACTGTTTTCTATTCAGTAATAAATTGATTTGAGGAGGAGAGACTTCAACATGCAGATTATTCCAGTGCAAGTATATGGATTTGGGAATCCTATGCTTTAGTGATCAGATGATGAAGAAAAAGTACTCTGGCGGCTCTTGATTTTTAAGTTTCTGTTTCTATTTATAAATGCTGTTAGGATGGCACAGCCTAAGCAGAAAGACAAATTCAAATCACACTTTTTATGTAATAGTGCTCATTTCTCTAAGGATCTGAAATGTCCCATTCATCAGTTCTGTTATCTCTCGGCTTGATGAGCACTTAAAGCTGAAACATGTAGCTATCTTAATCTACTCTGAGATGTAGTGCATTTGGATATGTAAATTGGAACCTGAACGAAGACAACCACAAAATTTCTTACACTGGTACAAGGCGGCCCTGACGAGGTTGGACTTTTTTTCTACCTCTTGTTCAGCTAATTAATTTTTGAAATCCCATGTGTTGCTGTTTTTTATTGTTTTTTTTCCCTCCCAATGCAGTCTGGCAGGGGGAAGGACTTTCCAGGTGTCCCATGCAGTAGAGTGTTTTGCAAAAGGAAATACATCATGAGAAGCCTTTGTGTTTTCAGTGGTCATTTTGTGCAATTTCAAAATTTCAGGCAAAAGCAGACTTGCTTTGCTTTTTTTTTTTTATTCCTTCTTGTCTCTGAGAGAGTCGGGATGGGACTTTTAAACTGAATTGTCAACGGTCACTCTGCAGAACGTGGTGCAGGGCTGAATGAAGACTTATAGTCTCTAATGTCCGATACAACCTTTGCCTTAACAGAGCCGCTGCTGTCTGGTTTTCCAATTAGGGTGGCCCTGTCTGTTCTGACATCTCGGCAGGGGAAAACAGATTGATTCATCAGTAGCAGTTGATTTCTGAGCCTGTAAATCTAGCAAGTCTGAGGAAACTGCTTTATTAAAAACTAATGGTATATCATAACTGCCCTTCAGAGTGCACAGTTATTTTATGTTCAAGCTTCTCAACAGTTAAAGGAACTTGGTTTCTTTCCGTTTTCATAGGGTAATGACCAAGAGAATCACTTTTGTTGGACTGAAATAATGACTTCATTTACTGTTTTCTATTCAGTAATAAATTGATTTGAGGAGGAGAGACTTCAACATGCAGATTATTCCAGTGCAAGTATATGGATTTGGGAATCCTATGCTTTAGTGATCAGATGATGAAGAAAAAGTACTCTGGCGGCTCTTGATTTTTAAGTTTCTGTTTCTATTTATAAATGCTGTTAGGATGGCACAGCCTAAGCAGAAAGACAAATTCAAATCACACTTTTTATGTAATAGTGCTCATTTCTCTAAGGATCTGAAATGTCCCATTCATCAGTTCTGTTATCTCTCGGCTTGATGAGCACTTAAAGCTGAAACATGTAGCTATCTTAATCTACTCTGAGATGTAGTGCATTTGGATATGTAAATTGGAACCTGAACGAAGACAACCACAAAATTTCTTACACTGGTACAAGGCGGCCCTGACGAGGTTGGACTTTTTTTCTACCTCTTGTTCAGCTAATTAATTTTTGAAGTCCCATGTGTTGCTGTTTTTTATTGTTTTTTTTCCCTCCCAACGCAGTCTGAAGAGAAAAAAAAAAAAAACAAACCAAAAAAACCCAAAAAACCAACACTATCCCTGAAGATTTTACCTGCTGAATTGGACATTATAATCAATTTTGTGTGCTTAGCAGGTGTTGCAAATGGATGAGAGAGGGATATTAATGGTAAGATAGTTGTGGAAATGAACAAATCACAAGTGCAATCAATCTCACTTGTGTTTTCAGGGAGGAGTGTACCGCAGGGTTTAGCATGAACATGACAGCTTGACAACTCAAGGTTACTTCACTTTGAGAAGTAAAGCCACGGGCAGCGTGTGGTGGCAAGATCATAGCACAGAGGGGTAATTGGGGTGGGCTGGGTCCTGGGCAGGGGGTGTCATTGGCTGCACAGGGCTGGGTGCCGTCGGGACTCGCAGCTGTGTGTCTGTTTATGCCCCCTGTCTCTCGCCCTCCCATGGGGCACCACCAGTTCAAAATACCCGACTTCAATCTTAAAGACAGGTAGAGTAACATATGGAAATACTTGGGAAGAAAGGTGCAGACATGCTTCTTGCTAATCAGAAGTAAAAAAAAAAAAGCAACAAACCTTAGTTAATACATCTTTGATAAAAGTAGTTACAGCTTGCGCTACAGTCTTTTTGGTGGTGGTGATCATGCCCGTGTTAAGATGTATTTGTTTTCATCAAAGACGGTGAGACCCAGCAGATGGAGGATGCAGATTAAATAACAAAAAGCAAACAAAAGCCTTGTCTTAAAGTACATTTTTACATATGAAACAACAATTTTGTTGGGAGAAAAAACCTTCCGTTTTCTACTACTGCTTGAAAACATTTATCAGTGCTTTTAGGTTTTAAGTGTCATGGGGTTTAAGCATCTGTTAAAGCTGATGAAAATAAGATTTTCTGGTAAAGTACCAGAAAACCAGGAGAAAGCTGATGCCTCTCCCAGGGTCCCCAGGAGATACAGCTTGGGGATAGGAGGTCCTGCTCCCTGTCCCAGCTGGGAGGACCCAGCTGACCCTTGGCTGTCCCTGCAACCCAAAGCTAATGTGGCAGTCAGGGACAAAGGCCACATGGCATTGAGTGAGATGATTTTGAGAGGATTGAGGTGTTGGATTAAAAGGCCAGGCCGTGCAGATGTACAGAATGGCAGCCTGTTGTGAGAACAAATGAATTCGGATGGCCAAGGAAGTCACTGCTGGAAGGGTTTTGCATCTGATAGATCTGATGGAAGTTGTTTGGGTCCTGGTTTTGGCTGGATTTTTTGACCTGGATTAAAGCTTCCTGAAGTTCAGGCCCAGCGTAAACCAGAAGGAAAGCTTAGTATGTTGCTTCTTGTTCCTCTTTTACAGATGACAAGCCGTAGGTCTGAGCATGACACTCCTACTTTGCATGGCTGCACTTTTTTTTTTTAAATTAATCTCTATGATTTGTAAATTTACTTCAAGAAACAATAGCAACTTAAACTCACCTTTTATAGGAAAATGAGACAACATGCAGTTTTCTGTCTTTAAACTGACAAAAATTTCAGTCCAGCGTGAAGATGAGCATAACTTGAACTCTAAAATTTTAAGAGCACCAAGACAACCATTTGCAAAGTGTTAGCCACATCTGCAAGCAATTAATTAATTTAAATTTAACAACGAACCACTTCTTGTAGCTGCACTCCCTGGTTTGTGACAAATTGACTAAGTCAGTCGTATTAATGAGGTGAGCCTGTTGTGGGATATTTTTAATTCTCGAACTAGTGAGGTCTGAAGCTGTTGAATTAGGAGCTGCCATCTTCTGCCCGGAGGTTATAAAAGCCTTATCGAGGCACCTGTAATTTGAAGGGCTGTAAGATTTTTAGCACCCTTCAGCCCTTGACAGCCTGGCAAAATCGCCACCTGTGAAGCAAGTGAAATGTAAGTAGTAAGACAACTTCAGTTTCTGGCAACAGTCAGAGGATTGAACTGGTTGTGGTTGTTGGATAAAGTTGTGGTATTTTGAGGCAATTTTTGTTTTATGATCCTGTTCTTTTCTGAAGTTCCTGGTACTCTAAGGATGTGACCAGTCCGCCTGCAAAAGGGAAGGGGTGGAAAAAGGCTCTCCATATGTAAGAAGCTGTAAAATAGTGCAAACTAACAATAAATTAGTTTACCTTCACATTTAAATATCTTTTTTCAGATCAAGGCAGAATCCAAAATAACTTGGTCAGGTTATAGAATTGTTACTTTTGTCTCATCCAGGGAGGAATCAAAGCTAGAAAATGTGTTTGCCACTAGTTTGCTAGTGGCTAAAAAGGAAGAGCAATGTTCCTGTATAACCTTCTGAATTTCCTTTTGCTCCTTTCACATGACCCAAATGAAATTTGAGGCTTACATGTCCTCGAGCTTTAGCAAAAGGAATTACTAATTTTAGTAGTCATAAAACCTTTTTGAACCATACGTTATATACTCTCTGAGAAAATGCAAAATATATGGATGTGTCTTCGATGCCTATTTGCCTATTTTAATAAATAATATATGAATCTATCTACAGCCTCCTCCTAAAATTTAAGCCTTGAATAATTAAATTAGTCTGTTCCAAGCCTCTGGTATACTTGGGGGCTGTTTATTTGCATTTTATGGCCAAAAAAGCCCAATAATAAACACACCAAACCTCTGTGTCCATGGTTTTACCTGAAACTGATGTTGAGATAGCCATCTGTCATCCTCTGATTGAAATGATGTGTACGTTCTTGTAATTAAGATAGCCTGGAGCTTTACAGGCTTTATAGCTTACATACAGAGTTTTTGTGGGGGAAAAATGGAAGAAAAGGTTCTTGAATAGACATGCAACTGTATTCTGTGTACATGGATGTAATTTGTACACATGTAAACATAGGACATTTCATTTCACTTTTTTAAAAAATATGTTCTAAATAACTAGACTGCAAATAAATGCATTTTTAATGCCCATGCCAGTACTTTGGCCTGAATCAGTTGACTAACACAGCCTCAAACCCCTGATACACATTTAAAGCTCAGGTTGTTTGTTTTTGTTTTTTTTTTTTTTTCAAAAAAGACTGAAGTCCTGATCCTTTGCTTTGATCTTTTTTGTGTTATGAATAAAAAGTTGGAAATAATGTGAACATTGCTTTTGCATCCATAGTCTCTGCCTTAGTGGCTAAACTGAACCAATTTGCTTTAAAACACTGGCTCTGAAGCTGCTGTGCCAGGGGAAACTTTACAAAGCAGGGACGATGAAGCTGACATTTGAAGAACTGCACCGTTGTGTCACAAGTTAGGCCAATAGATGTCAATCTAAATCCTACAGAGAAAAGCAAACTAATGAGTCAGAGAAACGTACTGGTGCTGTGTTTGCCCTCTAGCCCTGAAACATTTTTTGTTTCAGGGAAAGAATAACTTCAAGAAACTCAACTTGGAATTTAATTTTGGCTGTTTTCAAAGATTGGGAGGTTTTAAGAGAAGAGACTGCTTTCCAGTCATAAAAAAAAAGCATTGCATTATTGTTGTGCCCATAAACAGCTCTCTTCCATCCTCCCACCCTCAGGAAAGCCCAAAGAGTGCACAAAAAGAGCTAAATTACAGGGAATTGTTTTGTACAGTCTGGCCTAATAAATGACTCCTGTCACATTAGCTGGAGATACCTTTTGAGAAGGCACATTTGTACCGTTTCTCTAATGATGCTTTCTGTCTCTTACAGAAAAGCACGATAAATAAGGGGAGGGATAGGGGACAGGTGCACGAGGCACACAGTCCCTCCCGCCTGCCTGCCTCCAGAGCAGGGAGGTGGCAGTGAGGGAAGGGGCCAGCACTGGCAGCCTGGGAGCCCAAATGTGCACGCTGGCTCCTTGGTCATTGCCTTTCTCTGGCCCTTACAGCCTCCAGTTTTCCACTGCCTCAGGTTGTCCACTAGAAGCCCTGGCCATGCAACCTCATCAAATGCATTTGGGATTGCCTGGAAATTGGCCACCCTCCACAGGCAAGATTAAACATACGGGGAAAATACTGCAAACCCAAAATGAGCATACTGCTGCTGCTGTTCATCATTGTGTTCGCTGTATGAGCTAGGAAAAGGGTTATATTCAAAACTTGCTATTTTAGCTAAAGTTTTTTGGCTTTTGTTTTTGGTTTGCTTATTTGATTGGGGGTTTTATTTGTTTGTTTGTTTGTTGGGGTTTTTTTGTGGTACCCTAAAAGCTAGGCAATTATCTGATAAATCACCTGTGGTCTTTTCCTTATGGGAGGGAATAAATATATTATGATTCTGAAGGGGTTTTTGTTTGCTTTTATAAAGAAGACACTAACTGTAAAGACAGTATCTGACCCAGCAGCCTTCTGTCTTGCTAAAACTCAGGGTGCTGAGCTCAAGCTGCGAACATAAATTTGAGGATTACCACTATCTAAGGCCTTCCCCTCTGAAATGCCCGGAGAAGGGAAGGGTATTGGCAAGACAGGTATGCTGTTCACTCCAGCTTTGTCATCCGGATATTCCAAGTTGGTTGCATTGATTTAGGTTGATGCCGAGTGTTTTTACCAGTACTAGAGAAGACAGCAGATTTCACGCAGTTCCATTAGGATTCAGAGTTCACTTTGCTTCCATAACACTAAACAATGATGCAAAATAAATGCCAGCAATTGTGCAGATACCAAAGTGCCAGCTTGTTTTCTGAGAGTCATCATGGCAAGCCTGGGAATTTTATTATAGTGTTTTAATTTAACAGGAAGGTCTGTCTCAACACCAGCATGCCTAAAAATGCCAGTTTACTTCTTTTGTAGGAGTGGTCAGAAGCAATCAGTGGTTTTTAAATCAGAAAATGTTTACTAAGTAGGATATGTAAATTTAGATGATTTACAGAGGCATTGAAAGCCCATGGCATTTCCAGGTGTTTTTGAATGTGCTTTGAATGTGGACTTGTGCTTTTCTGACAGATTATGCTGGATCATTATAATACCTAACAGGTGTTTTCAAAGAACATTTTTAAGAAAAGGCTGTATTTTTGGTAAAACTCTAGTAATACGTTAACTTTTCTTAATCAAAGTGTGAGCGTAGATGGTGGCAGGGAAAAAGCAATGCTGAAAGAAAAGTTCTGAGCTGTTTTGACGAGCTGGCTGGTAGGGCTTTGGTGGTACCAGTGTTTTCAAAGTGATGCTAGAAATGCTAGCAACCAGAATTGTCTGGAATTAAGAAAAAAAAAAACACATTTTTTTAAAGATGGTGTGAAAATACAAGTATTTTGAGTAAATGTATAAGATCTGCTACTGTTACCCAAATAGAAATCAGTGTCTACATATGTCTTTGGCTCTGGTGTTCTCTGCTTTTAACTTGATTTTCTTTGGTGTCTTGATTCTGCAGATCTAGTTTTGAGTGTACTTCATTCTTAGGTGACTGGTAGAAAACACTTATGATCTACTTCCAAACTTGAAGACTTTAGCCTCCTTACATCTGTGAAATAAATGACATCGTGTAAAATCTGATCACAGATCTTATAGAGTTAGATGACAGGATGACAGTATGTTACTCACAGTTCAGATGAATGCAATAGAGAATGTAATGAGCCATAATGCTATTATTTTTCATGTTAGAATTTTAATACTGTGTTTTCTACAGCTCTTAAAATATCATGCATTAAACATGTTTTCTGAAACCACAGTGAGTTATGGATTCATAGTGTCATTAGAGGAAAACATTCTGACAACTGCATGGAATGATGAAAATCCATCCTATGGTCCCTCTCTACTCTCTTTCATTGAAGTTGTTAAAAGGAAACATAGCAGCCTGGAAGGATGTCACATTTAGAAGGTGTTGTGGTCGTACCTCAAAGGTAATAGCTTAATGCCTTGTGCTGCTGGCTGGGTTACAGACATAGCCTATAGTGTTTGGACTTCAGTGTACAAGAAGATAGGTGGCTCTGTTCAATCACTGCCCCTGCCATAAGGGGAAATGATAGCAGGGAGATGCTTTTTTGCGTGTGACTTTTGAGTACTTTGTGGGACCACGGATAGAAAAGGGCAATTATGTTTGGCTTCTGGGAGAAGATTTAAAATAGGATTTTTGGAATCCTGGAACCATTTTTTCTCAGGGAAGAGAAGGTATTTTTGAGCCAGTAATGCTCTTGACTGCATATCTTTATCACAGATACCTCAAAACTGTCATGCTAGAGAGCAGAGTGAAAATAGTGTCAACAAAAAAATAAAATGAGAAATTACTCTTCCATCAGCCCATCCCCTGAAGTCATAGATAGTGTTGATTGTATCTTATCTTAGAAGCATATACTAGGGAGGTAAATTACAGTAACAATAGGAGACAGCATATCTGATTCGATTGAGAAACACAGTTTAAAAAAACTACCGTATCACATTTATTTGGATTAAGTTTTTGAAAACTCTGAGCAGCGAGATGACCTTTTGGTTGATTAATCCCAAACTGGAGATTATTTTTTGTGAAAGAGAAGCAGCAGACTCAAAAAAAAAAATTAAAATTGCCAGTCAGTTAAAACTCAGTGGTTTTCTAGGAGCTGGTCTTATTATTGGCAGCAGAAGAAGGAAAAATAAAACAGAAGAAATTGCTGAGAGACCCCACTTTCCAGCTCTTTGCAGCTCAGGGCGGGCACAGCACCCATGGCAAAAGAAGATGGCCGGGCTGCGTGATGGGGCCTTACCTTCCATGGTACCCAGCTGTAGTGAGGGAGAAGTTCCTGCTTCCCAGCTGCTGAACCTCAGTGCAGCTCATCCTTGGGGTCCCCTCTCTGTCACCAGCACTGGGCATTTGGGGACCGGGGCACTGCCCACCCCAGGGAGCAAGGGGGGAGGCTACCTCTAATGGGGGCTAAACTTGGCACCTTGCAGCAACGTGACAGGGCTGCACCTGCTTATTAACAAGGTGCCACGGTAGAACAGTTTGTTCCCTGTGTCTGTTAAGAGGATTTTCCTACTTTACAGTGTCAAAATCCTGCATAATTTCTGCCTTATTTTTGTGGAAGCATAATCAGACTTTTTACTCGGCTACATCCCCAAAGACAGTTCTCTGCTGGTGTTCTCTTAAAATAAACCAGTTCTTTAATGAAACCTCCTGTAATGAACTGCACTGTCACTGTAATTTTGTTTATGAAAAAATATGAAAGACATCAAGGGAACTACAGTATACGTGTAATGTTATTATAAGAGGGCCTTCTGCCAACACTGGAAACCACAGTTCAGCTCTTTGAGAAGATGGAATATGTTCGCATGCAATGGAATTACAGTTCAGTTTACATTTCTTGGAAACTTAGTACTTACATTTATTTTACGACATCTTAGATCTCCTTAAATGTAAATTGAAATAGATCTGAGAGGCTGAGATAATGGAAGATGCTTTTTCTACAGCATCTTGTTTTGGTTGGGGTTTCTTTATTGGCTTTTGACTATTATGATTGTATTAACCATTAGTGCTTGTCTTATTTTACAGGCTGAGCATTAACTTGATTCTAAATAAGAGGATCTAAATAAGAAATGTTTAGATTAACAGAATTATATTGTGATCTTACACAGTTCATAAGAGCATCCTGATATATATCAATGGCAATAAACCTGAGCAGTGCTTATGCTGAACTACCATGCAGCTAAGAATAAAGCGAAACAAAAAATGAGGGATAAAAATTAAAAGAATGGCTTGACTGAGGGATAGCCATATATAGTTTATAGCCTCACTCTCCTGTCTTCTCTGGGGTAAAACGTGTTTGATTTCCATAAACTTTTTCCTGAGTAACAATTAGGGGATTAGGCTCTGATTTTAGTTGTGTCTTGAAAAAGTTTAAGTGGGTCATAGATGAAAAGGTGTCTTGCCATGATTTTAGCCACATGTCTGGAATTAGATCTGAATAAATAATTATCTCAAATTTATTTACCGACTGTAAGAAAGGTCATTTTTTAGATCTAACTTTTTTCTATTCCTACAAAAATCAGGAATTGGCATCCTTTTAAAAGCTACTTATGGAAAAGCTTTCCAATAATACAATTCATCTAGCTTTGAAGTGTCATTTGGAAATTAAACATGAAGATGCTTTATTTAGAAAACATCAAAACAATCTCGGGGAAAAAAAAAAAAAGAAAGCAGCTCCTGTGTTTGGGGGCATGAATCACAAAATTCAGTGAAGTCCATGCACATTGACAAACTAGATTAGTATGTGGGCTTTTTTACTTTGTTTTCTGTTGTGTCTTTGAAGTTGCCAGCATGTCCCAGGGTCCTGTGACTGAGCAGTTTTGATTCAGCTGCCACTAATGGTACCTGAACGGGAAGCAGAAGGCACT
This sequence comes from Calidris pugnax, assembly GCF_001431845.1. NCBI lineage: Eukaryota > Metazoa > Chordata > Aves > Charadriiformes > Scolopacidae > Calidris > Calidris pugnax. The sequence goes on along the minus strand of NW_015090989.1, from coordinate 1,161,127 downwards.
TCTGTCTGTCTGCCTTTTTTCTCGAGGATGGCTTATGCTGGAGACAGACCATGTCTGCTGAGGGTTGTGATCAGAGTCTATTAAAATCACTGGAAGTCTTTTCATCGATTTTGGTGGGTTTGAGCTAGTACTTTAAGGAAGGATTAATACCACTGCCTCTGTTCCTCCTCTCCTAGCCTTTGAGAACAGGGAGAAAAACTGAGATATGCTTTGGGGAAGGAGCTGAGTAAAAAGGATTATTTTTCTCAGTGGCTGGGAGGTTGTAGGAATAAGGTAGGAAAAAACCTCAGTGAATTATGCTATTTTCTTCCATGGTTTTAGTGCCATACACTTGATGGAATGGCCCTGGACCCAGATGGTAACCTTAGCTCTGCCTGCCACTGCCAGGCAGCCGTGTGTAACATGTCTATAACCCAGAACGGACTGCTCTTCCCAGCATCAAGGTGCACCAGCCCTGAGGGTGAGACTGTAAAATTGCAAGATGAAGGGCAAAAGGATGTATACAGTGTTTTTAGAACTTCTTGCTAAGCAGCATAGCCTACAAGCAGCCAAGAGGAGGGAAGAAAGCAGAGGTCCTCCCAAAAATGTCTGGGGGGAAGACAGCTAGGGCTGCTGTTGGGAAATGCTCTAAATAGGGGGGATGAGACCCTAATTTGGCATAAGATCACAGTGGTATAACCTCAACGTAAGGCTTGTGCTGGACCCTGTAAGTCCTGGCAGTTACCCTGCTAACACCTCTAAAGCGTGGTAGGATGAAACCCTTCTACAGTTCATCTTTATACAAGTGGTGGCTGAGAAATCAGTGAAACTACTCACTGGAGTACTGGTTACTCACATGAATAAAAGGTTACTAAATCAAGGCTGTAATTGTCATGCAAGTGGCTTAGAATATGGACAATGTTTTCCTCCTGTTTTTGGACACAGTATTTTTAGTAGTTTTTGGCAGAAACTTCAGTGTAGGAGCCAACACTGAGGCTCACTAAAGAGTTGGATAAGCATTGCCTGTTTATATCTGAAGGCACCTCTGCTCATTTCCTCCGTGTGCAGACATGCTTTGTGGGTTCCATATGTATCTTGTATTTGCATCAGTGGGTTTCTTTTTCATTGTCAACGATTAACACTTTTTATGGAGAAAAACAAACAGATTTTTTTTTTAAAGAACCATTAAAGGTGCCAAGTGGAGAATGGACCAGAAGGTTGTATGAGATGCTTTATACTGGCTGATTATTATTTTAAAAGATCTGAATTTTTAAAGTTAAATGATATCAAAATCATGTTTTATTGAGTAAATTTGCAGATGACACCAAACTAGGTGGGAGTGTTGATATGCTTGAGGGTCGGAAGTCTCTACAGAGGAATCTGGACAGACTGGATCAATGGGCCAAGGCCAATGGGATGAGGTTTAATAAGGCCAAGTGTCGGGTCCTGCATTTCGGTCACAACAACCCCAGGCAACACTACAGGCTTGGGGAAGAGTGGCTGGAGAGCTGCCCAGCAGAAAAGGACCTGGGAGTGTTGGTGGACAGCCGGCTGAACATGAGCCAGCAGTGTGCCCAGGTGGCCAAGAAGGCCAACAGCATCCTGGCCTGTATCAGGGACAGCGTGGCCAGCAGGAGTAGGGAAGTCATCGTGCCTCTGTACTCGGCACTGGTGAGGCCTCACCTCGAGTACTGTGTTCAGTTCTGGGCCCCTCACTACAGGAAGAGGAGAGCCACCAAGCTGGTGACAGGTCTAGAGAACAAGTTGTATGAGGAGAGGCTGAGGGAACTGGGCATGTTTAGTTTGGAGAAGAGGAGGCTGAGGGGAGACCTCATTGCCCTCTACAACTCCCTGAAAGGAGGTTGTAGAGAGGTGGGTGTTGGCCTGTTCTCCCAAGGGAATAATGACAGGACCAGAGGAAATGGTCTGAAGTTACGGCAGGGGAGGTTTAGATTAGATATTAGGAAGAATTACTTTACTGAGAGAGTGGTCAGGCACTGGAACAGCCTGCCCAGGGAGGTGGTGGAGTCACCATCCCTGGAGGTATTTAAGAAACATGTAGATGTGGCTCTTCAGGGCATGCTCTAGTGCCCAAGATTATTGGTTTGTGGGTGGGTGTGATGTGGTGTTGTGTGTGTTGTTGTTGTTTGTTTATTTTTGTTTGGTTTTGTTGGTTTTTTTGGTGGTTGGACTCGATGACCTCAAAGGTCCCTTCCAACCATGATGATTCAGTCATATGTCAGAGGAAACTTGTTAATTTTTTCTCTGTAAAAACATTTAAAGTGTTTGGAACTCCTAACTTTTTAGAATAGAGTCATAGAGGAGTATGAATGAAGTGGTATTTTGAAATGTGGAGCCAGATAGATATTTCTGTAGATGTAGTTACCTGGTATGATACTAAAACAAACCATTTGAAATTGTTAATAAGGAAGCTAGTGATATTAAAGCTAAAAACCACCAAACTTGGCTTTTTAGTAATAAAAACACCAAGGAGAAAATTAAAATGAAATATAAGCACAATAAACTGGCACATTGTACTGTTAGTTTATTAATTTTGTTCTCTGTAGCATATGGTAGTTTCATGCAGCTAGGGGCTATGGCCACCTGTTAATACTCCAGAGCACAGAAGAAGAAAGGATTTGGTTGCTCACTGATGAAAAACACAGTGACTTCTACATTCTGATTAAAAGCAATTTTCTGTTTTTAATACCTGGTGTGTATTTTTTTAAAGTATAAGAAACTTTCTAAAATGAAAGCAATGCTGCAGATTATATGGTGGTTTATTCAGAGGAAATCCGAGTTGTTTTTCCCCAAACCCTCATCAAGGCTTTGGAGACTTTACATTAAAAAACTAGCTAGCAGAAAACTTTCCTATCAAAGGAAAATATACCAGGATTTTTGTACTGTGTTTTAATAAAAAATAATTCAATTAAAAAAAAATATTGTTTGCAATAGGTCTCCTAATAGAAAATACCAAGGTAGCAGTGTGTATATCCATGCTGTTACTTTATGAGAAATGGTTCAGAGGTTCCAGGAAATACTTCTGGTGCTTGTCCAGAGAAGGGCGCTGAGCCATTTCTCCCCAGCTGGCTCATGGGTGGCTGGCAGAGAGCGCCTGGCCCATGGCAGGTGGGACCCCGCCAGTGGCACGGGCTGGCTGGCACCGCTCAGCGATGGAAACGAAGGGTGGCTTCTCCATGGCTGGGAGCAAAGCATTACCTTGCAGCGGCCCCATATGCACACCTTGGCTTCCCTGAAGGAGACAGGCACAGTGTACATAACGTGGAGTGTATGGTATAGTAAAGCTGTGGCTGTCATGTGTCATCCACAGGACAGGAAAGAGTTTCCCACTTACTGTATTTCCTCGTGTTGCTTCTTGGTGGAAGTTTGGAAGACGTATGGATCCACAGGAGCCAGTGAGTGTTTATCTGCCAGTCACTCTCCACTTTGAAAAGAAGCATTTGTTGAAAAATCCATGCATTTGGAACCAGGTGTAGCCTCAGATGGTGTGTTGTTGCAGCTTTCACTGAACCATAGAATGGTTAGAGGTGGAAGAGACCTTTAAAAGTCATCTAGATCCAACCCTCCTGCCCTGGGCTGGGACATCTTCCACTAGACCAGGTTGCTTGAAGCTCAGGCTAACCTGACCCTGAACACTTCCAGGGAGGGGGCTTCCACAGCTTCCCTGAGCAACCTGTAGCTTTTCATGTAGAAACCCTAGGAGCCTGGAAGGGTTGCTTTTCAGACTGGTGTCCCAAGCTCAGGTGCAGAAAGAGACACAGCAGTGCTTTAGGATGGGGTGCAGAGAGAGTCAGTGAGAGCAGGGCTGCTCTTGCTGGCAAGCAGCCGGAGATGCAACCAAAGTTGGCATCTCTGCCCACCTTGCTTGGTGGAGGTGGCCCAGGGGCACAGGGTCGTTGGCCGATAGCTCAGCACCACTAGGGTTTATTGGTAACAGGTGGCATTTTAAAAGTTTGTTGCCTGTTTTGAGTTAATTAAAACTTTGCAGCTGGAGCTCTTTCAGCTCAGAGCTTTGAGATGTTTATTTGTGGGGACCACAGGGCTGGCACTCGAACTAGACCTAAGTGTGAATCAGAAGTGATCTCCTGTAATCATTATACTTTTAAAACCAACTAGACAGTTTTGTCTTTTATGGTGGCAGATGTGAAACATACTTTAATTTTGTGTGCTGAATTATTCAGATCAGTGTGGACACGTCTGTGTGTTATTCATCAACAGTTGACACCCTCCTTTCTCTTTCCAATCCTTTTTTTTTTTTTCCAAGTAGGCTTTTTTGTGGATTATTTACTGAACCAGGGAGGTTTAGGACACATTACTTTTCATCCCTATCCAGCTTCCACCAATAAAAGTAAACAATTAGTATTCCTTACAGTATGATCTCTTGTCCACTGTAAATTAAATGACATCAGCTCAGCGCAGACCATCCTGCGTTATTATATTAGCAGAAACAGTATTTTCATGATACATCTGAGCATAGTTAGGTATTGCTCAATATGTGCAGCTGGTTGACTGGAAAAGAGTTTGACTTGTGCTTGCAGAGATCTGAATTTTGGCCAGTGCTAACTGTGATAACTGGTATCTGACTGAAATTATGTTAAAGCTTCAGCTAAGTGTTGAATTTTGGGGTGGAGTGATGATAAAACATAAAGTGATGGTAGCATATTGATGGCAAGAGATGCTGCAGAGGTTTTAGAGGCAGATGCCCCCAAGACCACAGTAGCAGAGAGACAATGGGCTACCTGTCTGTGTGCCTGTCCCCTCAAACAAAATGGCTTGTCCCCCAGATTGAACCCATGAGAACAGAAGCAGCTTATCTTTCCTCTGACCTGTTCTATCCTTGTCAGGAGGGAAAGGTGTGGTTTTCATTTAAAAACAGAAAGGCATTTATACCTCTTACTTCACATTATATAATCTCATACGTGCTCTGCCTACAGTCTCGATTTTTAAAAGAGAATATGCCCGAGTGTGTTCATGCTTTTGTAAAAAATGTTTCAATTTTGAGCTAGGGGAAATGTATTCTAAGACACCTTATGCTGCTTCCATTAGTTAGTTTGGAGCTAGAAAAATGCTGCAAACGTTGTATACAATGTGTAAATATGTATCATAAAAATTGAAATTACCAAAGATTGCAGACACCACTTCCCTAACTAGACCAGAAGTTTTTCATAGTGCAGCACTGCCTGTTTGACAATTATCAGTGGAAAATCTTTCAAAAAAGCAACCTCTGTGGGCATTAGGCACTATTGTCGCATGGGGAGATCCTCGATGTGTGTCCTACCCATGCTCAAAGGGGGATGTCCAGGAGCATGCTGGGCTTGGGGCTGCAGTGAAGCTGGGCTGGAGCACTGTCCAGTCTCATGGTTATCAAGGACCCTCTAAGCTAGAGGTACTGTTGTGTGCCTTAAGTGACATCTTTGCTTTGTTTTCTCAGGTAAAAAGATCACAAAGAAAACAAGCAAAAAATTCCTTTTGTTATAGATCCGCTGATCAATAATGCCCTATTTCCACTGTTTCAGCTGATAAACCCTGTTCACTTCTCTGTGCTCTCCATTGATTTTTCTTGACATCTGCGACTGAGCTTAAAGTATTTTTGCCATGTAGTGGGTGTTTGTGAGGCCCCACAGCCCTGGTGGCCAAGTGCAGGTTCTGTGAGTTCCCTGTGGATGCAGGTTTTTCCAAGGATGGCTGCTGCAGAAGAGCAGTGCAAGCCACTGGCTTTCCCTGGGGCTGGGGGCCAGGGCTGCCTGATGGCTGGCAGGACATGCCTCCTTCCCCTCTGTCCTGAGAGTCATGCTTGGCTGTTTTCAAACCTCTTTTCTTTTTTTTCCCCCCAACATAAAGACTCCCAATCTACTCCCCTCCCACTCCCATTATACAAATAGTTTCATACCGGTGCTGATCATTTCCGCTCATCTCCGTGCTTTTATTACAGGCAGTCACGGAAGCACAGAATGGTTTGTGTTGGAAGGGATCTATAAAAACCATCTGGTCGAACCCCCCTGCCGTGGAAAGGGACATCTTTCACTAGCTGAGGGTGCTGAAAGCCCCATCCAACCTGGCCTTGAACACTTGGGGCCTATCCACAAATTCTCCACTATTCCAGTGCCTCTCCAGTCTGTAAAAAATGTCTTCCTCTTTTCCAATCTAAATCGTTAAAACCACTGCCCCTTGTCCTGTCACTACAGGCCCTGGTAAAAAGTCTCTTTCTGTCTTTGAATGAAGGGTTTATTCAATAATCCAAGATGTCCTTTTCATTAACACTCTAGCACTCAGATTTCTCCCTCACCTGCTGCTGGAGCTGAGGAGGGGCAGCAGGCACAGGTGGAGGACCACAACTGCAGTTGGTCCTTTCCTGAAATAGATAGAGAAAAGAGTTTTATTTATCTTTGTTGTTAGTCCCCAGGTGACTGGGATGTTGCTGTAGGAAGAGACAAATGTGGCAGGAAAAGGAGAAATTTTTAAGAAGAGAGGTCTTATAAGGGTTTAAGAGCGGCATGAGAAGCAAGGCAGCAAGCTCTGGTTTTAAGTACATCAGATACTATGTGTGTGCACATTCAGGAGCTGCACTGAATGGGCTGGGTTGTTAAATGCTGACTCAGATTTATCAGCATCTTTACAAGTACACTTTTGAGGTGAAGCATGCCCTTGTGAGTTCTCTTCCTGTCAACAAGTACGTTACTAACTGAGAGCTTGCTAGCTTTCCAAAGCACAGCTCAGTCCAAAGTCTTGGTATTTGAACCTGTGAAAAATCCTAGTGTTTTTCGTTGATAACTTTTTGCCTGCACTTCCCTTCCCCTTGTCAACTCTTGCTTGCGTTACTTTTGCCTCAGTTATGTTTCTTTTCCGAAAGTGCCTAGCAAATAGGTAGACCAATGACAATCAATTTATTGGACATTTATTCAGAGTATAAAGCAGGGAAGTTAATGTAAAACTCAGTGCTGCAGATAATTGCCTGGACACTGGTTCTGAGACACCTTGAACCATGTGATCTACTCATATATTCAAAATTAATAAACCCATTTATAACACTCACGCTCCTGGTGAATGAGCTGTAGACTAACTATTATTTTAATAATACAGTGAATTAAATGTGAATAATTATAAGAATAATTTGTGCTAATCATAGAAGGTTCATGAATAGAAGGAAGCAAAGTTGTCAGCTAACTCACTGCAAGTTAGTTGCCTCTCTCTGCTGCTAATTAAGTTCAAGGCTTTGAATAAGTAGTTCTAAGGTGCTTCATTATGTGGCGAAGTGCAGCTCTGACCCGACTGGGACGCCTGAGCCACAGCACATGAGGTTCATCATCTGATAGTGCAGGCTCCAGTGTGCTTCCTCTACTCCGAATAAATCTCTGCCTGATTACTGTAATTCACAGCAGGAACTTTATAACAAACGCAAATAACCTTCCAATTATGTGATTGGAAGAAGAGAGAGGACTTTCACAATGCATGCCTCTCAGTGGTTCAGAAAAAAAATATCACTTTTTAATGTCCCAGTTTACATTTGGTTAGATAATGAAGGTGAGATCTGTCTTCATTTTTGCATAATTAGGAGGGATCTGGCAAACATTATTTTTTCAGAGAATCTTGCTTCTTTGTTTTCTTTATGGTTGCTTTCTATTTACTTGTTTTTGTTTTAAGAATGATCTTGCATATTCTTGACCAGAAGTTACTGGTTTAGGTTTTGGTGTGTCTCTGATAAGCCTCTCCCATTTGTGGGCAGGGAGCCTAGTAGGTATTAATGCCCTTTTGTCTTTCCCTCCAGTTAAATCCCTAGTCCCTACAGCTCGGTCATACTGTTTTCTAGTGGTAACTTATTTTGCCAATCTACCATTTGTTTTCAGAATATCAGTAAAGTTGTTGGAGCTCTTTTATAGACACTGAGCAAGTCACTGGTTTTCTGTGACACCGAACCTGTGAGCATTACTTGTGATAATGTAGATTTATTTGCACAAAGTAAAGTTCAAGGTCCCATTCCTAAGATGAGCCAGTCCAGTCTTTGTGATAAAATATTACCTCAAATCAGTCTGATTTTTGGGTCCCAGATTTTTATTTTTTTTTTTTTAAGATGTATTATTCTTAAATGATCTCACATCAGGTTCTGTAGATCTTGTCGTAAGTCCATTACTTATTGTTGCACCCAAGTTGCAGATTGAATCCTCACCAGGAAATGTTCAAAAATGTTGCTGGCGGTGGAAGGAACAGAGCTGCTGGGCAAACGTAAGATGTTTTGTTAGTCTAAATAAAATCTTGTCAGTCTAGTCAAAGAATTACTCATCGAGTTACAATGCTATTGACATTTGGTGGCCATATTATATACAGTTAGTATGTGTACACTGGCTTCTTAATATCCACCCTTTTCTCTGCTGTTAGCTCACCTTTCTGCTACCCCTCTGTGCCTCAAGGTGGAATGGTTCAGCCAGGGGAGGGGACATTCAGGGAATCATTGTGCGGCCCCCCAAAATCCTTTGCTGCAAGAAGGGTGATGTTGCTGTTAATGGTTTCTTCCACCTTGCCCCAGGACGAGTGTGGGGTCGGTTTGGGATGTGTGCTACCACGCTCTACACCTTGCTCTGTAACAGTGTCACCCCAGAGTTTGTTCTTTTTGGCGTGTTTTTTAATTAAGCTGGCCAGTGGCTCTTTATTACCGATAAAACTGGTTTTGCCCAGGCTGCACAGGCCTGACGATGACGGGTATCACTGCTGAGGGGTTTATAGCCCAGGGGCTGCGGGAGTCACCCTGCAGCCATGTTCTTGGGCTAAAGTTGCTTCATTTTACACACAGTAATGCCTTGGTTTTATTGTCTACCAGTTACAGAAGTGCACATAAAAAGAGTCTCAGGCCCTGGGGAGCCCCCCCCAGGGGGATTCTCCTTCTGAGATCCAGCCTCCAACAGCCACCATGCGAGGCTCAGTCCCCAGCATGCCTTCACAAAGCCTCCCAGGTCTTCCAGGAGACTTTATTCTAAAGAGACAAATTGGGGGAGAGTAAGGCAGGAGCCGCCTGTGTAATGAGGCTGGCGGGCAGCTGGGCACGCACACCTCCACCTACGCCGCAGTCAGTCGCTGCGTGATTGAGTTGCCGCGGTCTAAGAAGAACGTTTCTGACAGAATATCTGAGCACAGCATCTCTTATTATTCTCTCAACCCCTGGGCATGGTTTTTAATGGTTTTGGTTTTCTCTGTTGTCTTTTTACATGCTTTTTTAAGTCCCGTTAATGTGGGCTCCCCTGAGTCTCTCCACACATTTGTAAACTGGTATTCCAGGGCAGCCTCTGTGTGTGTGTGTGTGCACGAGTGTGCATGTATGCAGGGGGGTGGGGAGCACCTTTTTTCACTACCTCCACATCCTATCAGAGGGACAATTTGCATTTGATAGAAGGCTCAATGGGCTTTGACATGTTATATGCATTCACACTGTCATCCAGAACACTTTAATTTTTTTTAATTTATTTTAGACTTATTTTATCTCTATGAAATGTAATAAAAGCTCTAATTTTTTGTTCTCTCTGGAGCTTGGAGGAATTTTTAAGCTCTCAGTTAATAAAAAATCCTGCTCAAATAGAGGTACCTCTGTTAAAAATTGTCCCCAAAATATTTTTCTCAGGGTTCTGGAATCTCTTGTCCTGTTTGTCTCAAGGATGCATCTCTTTCGTGGAAGTTCTTATACTGCATTTGAATTAACTGACTGCCATTTGTACATAAGACAAAGTATTTTTGGCAATACTTTACTTTTTGAGGAAATCACTTTTAAAAAAGATGCCTTTAAGACACTGAAGGTTTACAGCTGTTTTCTAGGATTTTTTTTATGAAAATAAATTGTTAGGATAGACCTTTTGCAGAATGGATCAGGCAAGTGAAACCAGGCTTAATGCATGACAACCTCAGCCTCTCTTGAACCTGAAACTTAGGATATTTTTGGTGGAGCCTATAAATCTTTACCTTCCAATGGCAGGTTATTTATTTTTAAATAGAGGAGGTGAGGCTGAAGGAGAAAGCAGTTTAAGGACATAGAAAGAGATAATCTATGAGGGCATATCTATAAGTGGAGAAAGGCACACAAAACACTGATGTGTTTTTTACAGTGAGCTAATAGCTTAACCCTCATCTGACACTTTTTATTGAGCCCCAAAAGTGCCTCTGTGTAAGATAACACCATTTTCTGAGTTAAGGGAGAAAAGCTTCCTTACGCTAAGGTGTGTGCGTGAGGAGTAATTACTGAGCAATAAATTCTAATGCAGCCTCACTTTGCACAAAGTTCTCCATGTAGACCACCACTAAGATAACCAGAACAGACCATGGGATTCACTTGGAAGATGAGTAGCTGTAGATATAGCTGTCGTCTCAGACTGCCACAAGAATATTCTAAAGATATCCATGCATATGAAAACAGCATTGAAGGGATTTAATTTTGAGATAGCTGCTGGCAAGAGCTTAGCACAAGAGCATACATTGCAATTAATATCTTTCAAGCACTTGTGTATGTTTATAACATATCCTGTCATCAAATCATGGTTCGTAATCTGGTAGTAATGCCCTGGAGCAACCCATTAGTGAAATTTTCTGAACTATATTAAGCTCTGAGGTTTAATAGTCTAGGAATGATGTAGAGGACAGGCAAAGCATTCCTGTAGTAATCCCATCACGCCTTCTCAATGTTTTCTTCTATAGCAAGAGATTAGCTATTGTGCAATAATTGATAAAGTTGATTATGTCAAGAGATATTTCCTGAGCAAGGATTAGATGCAGACCATTCAAAGACTGATAGATTAGCAGTCTCCCTAGAAAAGAAATTAAGAACTGTCACCAGAAGGAGCACATACAATGGTTCATGACTTGCATTATCCATCACTGAATTGTGGCTGGGCTAATGGCTGTGCATTAAGAAGCTCCAATCTGGTTTATGCAGTTTGTCAATGAGGAAGAAGATAGCTTATCCCTAAGTGGAATAAGCACTGGAGTATTTTTGTGAACTGTAGCTATGTAGAAGACTTAAGCTTTTCTTTATTTCTAGATGCATTTAAACTAAAGTACCTAGAAGGCCATTCCAGCACCAGGTATAGCAATTACCCTATTTCTGTCAAATTCCATATTGCAATGAGTCCTGAGCACTTCCCATTTCCTTCCACATTCGGTGTCTATATAGCTACTCTAAAATGGTATCATACTTGCATATGTTTGCATGTGTGTAAATATTTGTGTATGTGTATATGTATATATATACCCCCATACATATTTTGGCTTTACTGTTCAGTGTGGGGGTTTTTAATCAATCTTTAGGGATGGTTATTTCTAATGGGTGGTTATTTCCTTCTGCTTTCTCCCATTCTGTCTGTTTCTAATGAAGGTCTTGAGAGAAGGGAAAGGCACACAGTTTTAAGTAAAATGAAATATCTTAGTATTTCTGCTCCTCTGCTGATGGATGTTGGAAATGCAATTAATCTCTTACTCTCCCATGCCATGAATTGAATTCCACAGAGGTGTGTGTGTGTTTGATGCATGTTTTGAGACTCCAGACAACTCCATTTCTCTGCATGCTTGCGGGTAGGAAGAAAGGAGAAGAAAATAAAAAGTTATGCTAATAAACAAGATCTTTTGATACAATGACTACATAATTAGTAAATATTTCTGAAGTAATATCAGTGGAAAAAAACAATACAACTAGAGAATTAGAAAGCAAAGGCTGGTATACCCTTCTAATCCATGTATTCTCTGGAAAGAACCTTTATTTGACTCCTTGTAAGATTTTGAAATGATAAATTAAGGACTCTTCTGTCTCACATATCTCCTTAGTGTTAGTAACTATCTTTTCTCTTGAATGTAAAGGTATGAACCCAATACTAAAAATCAATTACAGTTTTGTCAACGCTGCATCATGTAGTGATGACTATTTTTTATGCTTTACAGAATTGCATCTTTGTGTTTCTCATGAAATTATGGAAAAGGTAAACTAATTTTGTAGCATATTTTTTTTAATAGACAGTTATCTTTTCTTGTTCACGCTGTCATCAGTGGTTGTCACTTAATATGTCCTGTTGCTGAACTTGAAACAGGAAAACCTCTCATACCAGGAAAAAAATCCAGAAAGTAAAAACCCCATAGAAGCCTTCTATTGATAGTTATAAAAATTACATACTGTTTTCCCTCTCACAACTGAAATGAAATGCTGCCTCCACACTGAGACTTTGAACGCTGATCTTCAGCTGTGGGCATTTTCCCAGCTACGTTCTAAACCCTTGGAAGCAGGATATATAGTACAAATATGGAAAGCTCTTTAATTTTTTGTCATACAAACATTGCTGTACTAAACCACGCAGCACTATTAAATTCAGAGGTGGCTGTTAACTACAAAGGATCAGAACACCACCAGTGATTTAACCTGTGTTGCGCTGTTTCCATCAAAGCTTACCAGCAGCCTTTTGCCTGAGAGGTACTGGGGCAGGGGAAATAAAGAAATGACAGTGTCTGTGGAGGTGGGCAAGAGCTGCTATGACATTGTCTGGAGGGTGTTGCTCGGTTTCTTGAAGTGGAGCACAGCTAGGTGATGTGTCCAATCCCTTTGTCCTTTAAGAAATGATCGAGTGTCTAAGAGGAGTGTCTGAGGAGACCTGCTGTCTGCGCTGAGTTTCTGCAGGCACCGGGGAGCAGGCTGGGGCAAAGGCTGAGCTCCCAGGGTAGCTCGCCAGCAGCCAGGTGACACGGACCTTTGGCATCTGCAACATCCGCTAGCAGAGTCCCATAATTTAGCTACATGTAGTGAGAAGAGGTACTTCTTTTTGCTTGTTTTGAACCAGCCACCTGCTGATTTTCTTTCATTTTTCCTCTCTTTTGTATCCAGCTCCTGTGCTAAGAGAGACACTGAAAAATTGCTCTCTGTTCATCTCCTCTAAAGACTCATGATTTAGTACACCTCAGTTATGTTCAACTGCAGTCTCCTTTTCCAGGTAGCTTTAGGTTCATACAAAATGTCCTGCTGGGTCAGACCACTGGCGCATTCAGCCCAGGATTATTTCTCCAGTAAATGGCAACAGGAGATGTTAATTAGGGAGAGCACATGAGCTTGGTCACTTTCTGAGATCCATTTTCTCATCTTCCCCCAGCATCCGCAATTATTGTATTAAATATGCTAGAGATTACATTCTGTCCTATTCCTTTTGGTATATATGTTTATAGACCTGTTGTCCATGAATTCATCTAAATCTATTTTAAACCAGCTGATAAATATCTGCCTTCATAACCTCCTTGGGCAGCAGGTCCAGAAGCTGTTAGCCCACTGGCTGAAGAAATGCTTTTTTATTATCTTTTAAGGCAATCGGGCATTATATACCCCTAGCTGTTGTGCTTCAAGATTTGGTAAATAACTTCCTTTGCAGCTTGTTCACCTCCTTCATGCTTTTCAAGCCTCAATCGTATCTGTCCTATCTCCTCTGAGCCTTCTCCTCTACAAACTGAAGCATCTCAGCTCTTTGAGTCTCTGCTTGTAAGGCAGCAGCTCTAGGGCCTTGATTGTTTCCAGTTGCTCTTCTCTAACTCTCCTGCATCCTCCCGGAGACCAGAACTGCACCAAGTCCTTCAGGTATAGATGCACCACAGCCTTCTGAAGCAGCAAAGTGAAGCGTGAAGCACTCTGATCTGCTCCCAGCACACATGGGGTGCTCGGCATTTAGTTGGCTCTTTTTGTCCACTCCACACATTGAAATGATGATTTTGGAGAACTGTCAGCAACGATGCCAGGACCTCTTTCTGGACTTGTACCTGTCTATTTGGTCCTCAGATCCTCTCAGGCATGGTTGAGATGATTAGTCCTTCGATACATTGTTTTATGTAATGCTATGCTCCTTGCTGGATTGTGTACATCCCCTGGGCAATCTCTTCCCCGTTGTCAGGTTCAGAGGACCTAACTTGCATGCTTATTCACACTCACCTTACCTTGAAGATGCTTGTGGGTCATTCTTTATATGGAAGCCATTTCTCCCTAGCTTTCAATTATTTCTGTTGTCCTTACTTTTCCTGCTATACCTTTTTAGTGATAGGCGAAGTAGAACAGCCCACAGTATTCAAAGTATGAACATCTGAAGACTGTAAATAATACCATAATGATATTTTGTATGGTGCTCTCTATTTCTGTCATAGTAATGGCCAGCATTTGATTTGCTTTTTGACAGCTTCTAAGATGGAGTTGATATTTTCATAGACCTTTTATAACTCCAAGATCTCTTTCCTGAGTGTTAATAACTAGTTCAGAGCCCATGCTGAGTACGTAAAGTTGAGATTTCTTTTTCTCCACATATTCTTGATATTGAATTTCATCTGTCTTTTTTATCACCTAGTTGACACTCTGAGACTCTTCTGCATCTCTCTGCAGCCAACTTTCATTTTTATTTCCCTGAATACCTTAGAACTATTAGGAAACTTGAAACTTGACTCCTTTTTTTTTTAGACCCATGTAATGATATAAATGTACTTTATATGTTGACCAGGCCTGGCACTGATCTCTGTGAAACTTGGCTGGTTACATACACATTTAAGAATGCTGAATGCTTTTGTCATTTTTTTCCCCTTTTGTCTTTTAATGGTTTGCTTGTTTGTGAGAGAAAGTGGATCTCTTATCCCATGACATCTTTGTTTCTATAAGGGCTTTAATAAGCAACAGTATTGAAAATATTTTCAATTGTGTGAATTAGATTTTTCTTGACTTTGTGCTCACTGAATTCTTCGAAGAACCTTACCAGATATGTGGTGTGGTTTCAACGAAAAAATCCATTTCCCCACTACCTTGTATCTGTGTGTGTTAATTCTATTCTTATTATAATTTCTCAAAATTAGACTAGTGCCATGGTCAGACATACATGGTTTTAGTTCCAGAAGATTTTTTTTTTAAAATGGGCTTCTCATTTGGAACCATTCATCCAGCTGATGTTGAAACAGTTTTACAACAGTAGCTGAAGTACTTACTGTGTTTTTTGATGTATTTTGCACTTGAAATATGTATCATAATAAAACCATTTCGAGCCTTTTCATATGTTTTGGATTAAAAAATATTTCTTTCAGTAGTATTGGTAGCCTTGGTAAACTTTGTTACATCTATATTCTGGTTAAGGATATCCTTATGAGAAGATCAATACATATTTGTCAAACTGGGAAAAAAGTCACTGGAATGATTGCAGAGTGGCAGAGTACTTTAACGTGAAGTATTTTTACTGTTTTTATAAAGGAACAAAAAGGTCATTACTTGTGTTGAACTGATAGGGAATAAATCAGGTGTTTAAATGCAGGCCATTTAAAATGTTTGACAGTAGCTGGAACTACTGTCTTTGGTGGTTCTCACCCAGGGTCTATGATAGGCCTGTGCCATTCAGGAAAAGCAAGTATCGGCCAGAAAAATTATCATGAAGCACCTAAACTGTATTAGATAATTAAATTAAGTTCAGGCATCTGCAGCTCTCATAGAGAGTCTGCAGAGGTGGTAACCAACAGTTTGCTCTCCAAATCCCTGTACTGCTGTTGTCCTCCATATGAGACGTTACTCTGTTTTCTGTGAATTAATTTTAGAGAATTTTTAAATTTAGCTCCCTTTCTCCAATGTTAATATACCAACTAGTTTTACTTATGTAACGTGCATAATCCAGGATTTACTGCATACAAATAGTTTGAGGTGCATTTTGCTCATATGAAAGTAGACACTTGGGCTGTATGCAAGAGGTTCTGTAACAGAAAAGACTGCCAAAAATTTCTGTTTTCCATATTATTAATAAAGCTGCTCCAGTTCTGGTCTAAATTACATTTTTAAACTTACATGAAATGTTTTTAGAGGAAACAGTTGTTTACACACAGCGCACGATCCCTTTGGACTTTTGTCAACCCTCAGGTCTAATCACATAAACATTTGCATACATATTGCATAAGCAACTAACATGCTCAAAAAAAGACCCCAACCAACCTGCCATCTAAGGTGCACTGATCAAATTAAATGTATTAAAACTTTTAAGATTTGAAATAATTCCTTATAAAATAGACTTTTTTAGGTTTTGAAACTCCTTAGTTGGAGCTCCTCCATGTCGTTATTATAATTAGGTGCCAATTGATTGTTGTTGCTTATCATTAATGATTTTTTTTAAAAAAAAAGTTTAGTAAATTTTCCTATTGTCTGTTATGTTTCTGTCTTACAGAACATCACTGAATTCGGTGAATTTTACTCATTTTCTCTCATTGCCATCAGAGTGTGTATCTTCACTGGAATATATTTAGTAAGATTAAAATCATCAGGCAGCAGGAAGGTGCACTATGCAGTAGTTCCCTTATAACTTTCAGTCTGTTTTCTTTCCTGTTTTCAGTTCAGATTCACAGGTAACTTCAGTTGGCATAGGTTCACTGCAACTAGACAAATTAGTGAGTACTGATCTCCCAGTTTTCTAAAAAGTGCACGCCTTCAAATGCTATGTATACATGTCTCCAGAAAAGCTACATGAATATTAACGTAATTTATGCAGTGATAATGATTCACTATTTTCAGTCCATAGGTGACTTGGGGTCCTGGATCCATAATTTTGATCTTCTTTCCTGTATTCTGACTACTAATTTATTAGCCATGGAGTTATTTTGAAAATCCTGAAAAATACACAAGCTACTCTGTAGGTATTTCTGAAATAAGTTACCTTTTAAGATTTATTTTTTCAGTGAGAGTTTGCCATTCTGGTTTTTTGCTGAATAGGATGGGTAACTTGCCCAATAAAATCTAATAAATTTGCAAGAAAAGTAAATTTTTCATTTTCCTCTGTACTAGATGGGAGAAAATTATGCATGCTTTCCACTTAAAGGTCAGGCACTACCTAAGCTACTTGACAAAGACTGTTATTTAACCAAAGCACTTTAATTCACCAGTGTAATTCATCAGGAATTGAGTATCACATATTTTGGGTAATAAGAAGATAGAGTGCCTCCCCTAATTTATGGAAAACATTGCAGTTAGATAGATAAAGAGATAGATAGATATGCCAGTCTTTTGAAAGGACACAGAGTGCCTGCTGTTGCCAAACTGGAAATGAAGTGCATAGAAAGATGATAAGGAAGAGGAGGACTTTAAATGTAGAAAAAAGAAGACTTTTTTTAGGTTTTGAAGTTGATTTTTTTCCTCATATGTTAGAATTACTAATTAAACACTGCACTAAGGAAATATACTAATAGATCTTTGATGTTACTGTTTTAATCACTTTAAAATATTATGAGTAGTCTTTATATTGTGTGTAATCTCCTTAATCTTATACTGCTATGGATCCTGTGTTTTTGAATTTACCAGAGATTTGACTAATTTTTTTTGAACCTAATGGATAATTTGTTTTTTACACATGTGCTTTTAACCCTAGCGAAAGGCAAGAGAGAAAAACATCAGTATGATTAAATTTAGGAAGGAATTTCCTAATTGAACCAAATTCTGTTAGAGGACAATAATCCTGAGCACTTTTTCAAAAAGTATTTATATTTCTACAGAGTCAATTACTTCTTTTTAGTGGAAAAATATTCCTAGTTGACACTCTTAGTTAGAATTTATAGGCAGTTGTTTGTAAAGCAGTCCCATCCTGGCTTTGCGCCCTCCTGATCAGTATTGGCTGGTTTGGTTTGCAGCACTAGTGCTATCCAGTATGTCTTTTGCTTTAAGTACAATTTTTTTTTATTTTATTTTCTGTGGATTTATTTTTACATTCCCTTTGCACATTTTTGTGTTTAGTGTCCTATTTTTTAATCGTAGTTCACTTGCAGCAACATCATTTTGCAATCATCTTGACATTTGTAATGTCAGCTCTGCAGACTTGCATTAACCTCATTTTGCCATCATCTTGATGTACTAACCTGCATATAGACCCACACAGAAATAATTTAACATTCATCCTAGTGTGCGCAGTAATGTCTCATTAGACTTGAACTAACAGAATTTTGTCATCATAATTTGCTGTCATAATAACCCAGTCTTCACAGATTTAATGTGACAGTCTTTTGCCACTGTAACTAAGGCTTTGAGCAATTGTCATCCAGGAGGACTTAAGGTGAAATCAATGTAATTAAAACACAGACCCTTAACGGTCCTATGCTTTACGCAGTTTGTCTCTTATCTTGAACAATAATTAATCATGCTAGTGTTTAGCACTTGGTTAGCTTGTAAGTGTTCATTTTGTACGTGGGAAAGAAACAAACAGAATTTGAACGATGACTGGGAGAACTGCTAATAGAATTTAGGTCTCCTGATTGTCAGTGTACTCCTGTATCCATTGGGCTGCTCTCCTTTCACAATGCAATTAATTTTGTTTATGAGATGAATACAAACTTGAACTGTATGTGACAGGTCATATTAACTAGTCTGTAATTCTTGTTTCAGAGAGTTACAGAAACATGGAGGTGAGAAGGATTAGATTTCTTCTGCTGCAAGGGTTGAGATAGATCAAATTCGCTTTGTTACCCTTGAAAGAATTTGTTAAGGTTTTCCTTACAAGCTTCCACTTACAAAGGTTTGATGACCTCTGTGTGCATATGTTTTCATATATGTAAGTAACCTCGTACTCTCCCAATTTTCTCCTAATGCCAAAGCTAAGTTGACTTTACCCAAATGATGTCCTTCTCCTCAACATACATGAAAAATACTGGAGTGTTGTCATGTTTAGATGCTGGAAGGCAGCAGCTATGTACTCCTTTGCCTTGCCTTTCCAGACTAAACATGTTGATGTTCTCTCAGTCTTTCTTCACAAAGAAAACTGTCTATTTGGATATTTGTGATGCTAAGTGCTCTCCAATTTGTCTGTGGCTTTCATAAAATGTGGTGTCAAAATTGGACACCACTGAAATGTTGACTAGAGCAGAATAAAGCTAAGGGAGTACACGATGGGGTGACTGGGATAGTGTGTAGGCAGCTGGCACTTGAGTTGTGTTTCCCTAAAGAAATCTGTGTTTATGCTAACAGCTAATACATTTGCTATGCAAAATGACCTTGAATTGTCTTTGGCAGAGCTGATGCAGCTTGCCTGCAGACCTAGGTGAATTCTCTGTCTCGTATGTATGGATTGTTGACTGATTCACAATTACCTCTTAGTTCCTTATTGATATTCTTTGCAATCAGCTTGGCATTTTTCCTCTGCTCCTTACATATTGTATTTGCTTTTGTTTTTAAATACCTGCTTCTCTTCTAAGCTAAATTTGGTTTTGTTTGCAGTTGTTTGTTTTTAACCAGAGGAACTTCTTTTCTTTGTAATGACATGTAGGCACCTAAACACTGTTTTCAAACATCTTCCAATTATTGTTCACATTTCTGTGCTTAGCTTCTTTCTCCTTACTGAGGAGGGTTTATAATTGTTTTCAACTTTGTGAAACTGGGTCCTTTTAAAATATGTGTGTGTATATATATATATCTGCATTCAC
This sequence comes from Calidris pugnax, assembly GCF_001431845.1. Taxonomy (NCBI): domain Eukaryota; kingdom Metazoa; phylum Chordata; class Aves; order Charadriiformes; family Scolopacidae; genus Calidris; species Calidris pugnax. The sequence continues at coordinate 1,141,723 of NW_015090989.1, read as the reverse complement.
ATACATTACCGTTGCCAGCACTTGCTTGTGCATGCACTCAGTTTCTCAGTGACATACATGCATTTGAATATGTGTTTGTGCATAAAAATTGCTTAGTTTTTCACTATTTACATAGTAATCAAGTCACTATTACTTTGATTTAAGCAATCGCTCATTGTGGAGTCTGGGATCAGCTCCTCTGTAATGTTGATGGTGCTGCTGAATACAGACTTCCTTCGGGTGGGTTGCAATGGCTTTCAGAATTGGGTAAATTTCAGATGTGTTTTGGACCCACCCTGATAATATAACTGTGCCAGAGGGACTTCTGTTGAACTGGAGGACCTCACATGATGTGCTGTGTCTCACTTCTGGTCTGTACACCTAGATTTTCTTCCTATGGATGTTGAGAAGATGGGGAGGAGTAGTATGATCTTGGCTTTTCATAGTCTGGACACACAACTAAGGGGAGGCCAACAAATGAGAAAGCCAGAGCCAGGTACCCCCTTCCCCTTCCAATTGCACCCCCACCGCCCCCCTCCTCCTCAGAGTAGTTTGGCGTAGGAGCCTATTTTAGATACTAAGATGCTCTCCAGAGGAGGATCCTCTGTGTAGCTTACAAGGGATGCTTATGGTGGTTGGACTGAGTTACATGCCTAAATCTAGAGAAGGGAATATTAGTTAATAAGATGTTCTCCCTTTTGGTCATCTGAGCCTCTCTGGAGAGATTAAGACCAGATATTTTATAGGCATAAATGAGTAATTCTAATTCCTCTTTATTACTTGGACTCTTACCATGTATATATCAGTAATTAAAATCTTCTCCCTCTCTTCTTCTTTGTACTCTAATATTAGTTTTTATATAATTTGCTATCCTTTCTTACGCTTCCCTTTTGACGGCTCAGTATATCTTCTGAGTAGCCTGGTCCAACTGACTTCAGTAAAGATTGATTTCATTTCTGCTGAGGTGGAAGTTTCTGAAAGTTGGAGAATTTTCAGAGTTTGAGAATAAAGATCTGCGAAGTAGACGAACATTATGCACGTGGGAAATGGGGGCATCAAATACTGCTCTGCTTAATCTGCTCAGGGCCTCACCCCAAAGAGAGTTAAAGGTAAAATGGACTGGTTGTACTTTGGCTGAAGCTTTCCAAAAGGAATAGTGATTACTGCTTATTTTCTGAGTGTTACTTGTTATGTGGAACTTGTAAGAAGTGAGCCCAGCCCTTCTTTGTGCTAGATGCTCTACAAAAAAAGAGTAACCCCTATTCCACAGCCACTATGGCATGAAGTAGATATTTTGCCAAAGCACAAACACAGTAATGAATGCTGGTTTATATGCTAGAGCATGTTTTCAAACGTGTTTCATGATATAGAAATACAGTGAGCGGAAACTGAATGTTTTTTAACAGCCCCTTGCATATGAGAGGGATTTGCCTTAATCATTATATTGACTGCTAATTTTCTGACTATAAACTTGTCTTCTACCCTGGAAGCCAAAACCGACTACTTCCTTCAGAATTTGGAGCAAGTGATATATTTTTTCATGTCTTTTATTTTCTGGTCTATACTACTTTCTGGCATATAGAGAAAAAAAAAACCACCTTGCAACCTGTACTAAAAACCTCTACAATGTGCTCCTTTTTGAAGTAAAAATAGGCTAAGAAACAAAAAAAAGAAGTTCTTCAGGCACTCACATTGGAAAGATTTTTTCTTTCCTTTTTCCTTTTTCTTTCTTGCTGATTTCACATGAAAATCAAAAGCTGTCTGTTTACTTCTGTTGTGATCAAGCTGTCGAAGATTTGTTTTTCCTCTGTTGCTGACAGGCAAGTGGTTTGTTGTTTTTTTTTTTTCCTTTTTTTCTTTCATAACAGGAAGTGAATAATAAAAAGACACAGAGCCAACATACCACCAGGGCAAAACCCCACGCTGCACATTAGTGCTTAAAAGATTCCTATCCCAGCACTCCCTTCACATCAGTCCCGTAGTCCCTGGAGCTCATCGCTTCTTCCCACACAGATAGATGTGATAGATTTGCAAATACTGGCAAGAGCACAGAGACATCTTGTTATGAGCCTAATGGTTGAACTGAGCGACAGGATTGGATTGCCTTTAATTTTTTTTTAGGTCAGCGTTGGCAGGGAGTTAGAAACAGGGTGGAATAAAGGTTGAAATGTTTTCTGAAATTATAATCAAAATATCATCTGTCTTAAGTTTATGCTATAAGTGCTCTGCCTGATGTTGAGTTGTATTGGCAAACAACATGTGCCACTGGGATGTTTAAAAAGTCATAAGAGGTTTGTAAATCAGTTCTGTGCAGCATGCTACCTATTTGTTATTTTCTTGTTTTATCTGTTAACAGGAAAGGAGATGCTGCCTGCGCTAGATGATATAAATGACAATATGGTGTGCTTTCTTTTGTTGGGGGTTTGTTTGGTGCTTGTATCATTGTAAATTACAGTGAGATGGAAGATTTGTTGCTCCGTGGAGGTTGTTAACATGATGTTCTCACTTGATTTATTTATGTTGAATTGGGGACCTCTCCTCCTGTATAAATTATTCTGGCTACTGTAATATTTTTTTCTATGTCAAACCCATAGTTTTTCAAGTGTGTCTTCTTTCCCTCCCCACCCCCATCCGAGAAGTCCTGAATTTCAATGTAGCCCTTTAATATGGTACAGGAGAAGAAGAGTTAGAGACCTGAGAACTTGTTTCCCATGTCCAGTCTGAAGTTTGACCGATGTTTTCAAGTCTTAACCTCCCTCTGGTTTAGGTTGCTGAGACAATAAGCTTGGCTGCCAAATTTTGATGTTGAAATCCATTTCTTTTCTAAGGTCACGCTGATGTATGCTGAACCCAATCTCCTAAATGGTCCCTGAACAGGCAGTTTATTGTTGGGCCTTATTTTCAGATTGCTACTGGCCTCTTCGGCATTTTCTCCAGTTCTGCATTACTGTCACGCTCCTACCATTAGAAAGGAGATATTTTCAACTTTATCAATACTTGGGTTTTGAAAGGAATTCTCAAGCAGGAAAATAAACAGCCTCTGTGTAAAGTGTTTGTTAATGAGTGGCTGAAAATCACCCTAACCCTTACTGTGAAGAAGACAATTCTTTTTCATTTAACCCATTACGGACTGTGAAAGAGGAAGGCAATAGTAAATTACAGCTGCCAGCAGTCATTTAAAATATTATTTTTTTTTATTGTTCCAAATTTTCTACATTTTCCAACCTCTCTGACTTTGAAGCTTGCTCCTTTCCCCTCTTCTAGCACAGGCACTGTAGTCTCAGGGCACCGAGCAGTGCTGCTGTAGGTCTGAGCATGCTACTTGTAGCACCTACAAGGAAGAGGAAGGCAGGTGGTCTCTGATTACCAGCATTTTTTGAGTCTACATTAATTACTTGACATAGATCTACTAGAAGCTGTGACTTGCTCTCTGTTGCAGAAGAGAACCAAGGCTTTTAATGCTGATTCAGACAAACAAACCCCCTTCCCCATAGACGAGCAAACCTAGTGTGTCAAAATGATAAACTTGTTCCAGGTTTTATATGCAATATTAATGTACACCATGCTGTCCAGTAGGGACTGACAGATGCATATAAAACTTCTTTTCAGTAGAATTGATGTTTCTCAGTGTTAACCAATGGCAGCATTCATAGCTGCTGAAAATAGTATTCGATTTTTAAGAATTTTCTTTACACTCCCACCAAAACCAACCCCCCAAAAAATCCTAAAAATCCAAAACAACCAAAATACCTGTGGGTTTGAACACTCACTTTTATTATTTCTTTCTATGGCCCGGAAAATCTTAACTCTTTTCCCTTTGACTGCAGGAATTTCAATAGGAGGAAGGGAAAATGTTTCTAGGCTGAAGGTTTCTGCACTCCGGTGAATGGACCGGGGGCTTTCTTGAGACACAGGAGGTTTGAACTCCCTCAGCAAAAAGAGGGGGAAGCAAATCTGGATTTCCTGCATCTGGAGGATTGTTTAATTTGTAAGTAATTTTAAATATTACCACCACACGCTTCTTTAAGCCATGTTTTAGAAAAAAGTATTGAGTAGAATTGCATTTCTTGCAGAGTCTGATCTGGGTATTCTCTGATGGCCTCAAAAACATTGTCAGAGAGGATGAATAACCCACATGAATTTTGTGGATTGTGACTGGATTCAGGTGTAAAACAGACTGCACAGCTCTTTTGAGACGAAAGTCCTCTGGTCATATTCAGAAACACAGATTTAGCCACTAGGAAAGTTTTGAAGAAAAAGTTTAAGTCACTTTGAAATGAACAGAAGCCCGGAGGATCGCAGTTCTAGCATTAGAGGCCTACTTTCATGATAACTTTCCCTTGTAGTCTGTAAGTCCATTACTGGGCCTCAGTTATTGACAGCATGTGCTATCAAGGGTGACCTTAAATATTTTAAAACAGAACTTTTGCACAATAAGCAGTTCCTTTCCTGAGTTTGCTCAGTCTCCTTCTCCCTCAAATAATCAAAATGCTGCTGCTGTCGCAGCGTGCTCTGCTCTGCTTCAGATTATTTTCTACATCAGTTCATGACTTGCAGTTCCTGTGGGCTGCAAATTAATCCTTAGGAGTCTGTTGGCGTTTACTGTACATCGAGGTTCTCCGGGGTATTAATTTGACTATCGGTGTAGAAAATGTCAGTTGCTGTAAGGATATATTATGCATTGCATTTTTGTGTTTATTTTTCTGTGTAATCCAGGAATTTACTTAGAAACTTGTAATCACCAGGACTAGACAGTTTAACCTTTAAAACTGAATACTAGCATTTTTCAGTTTTTTAGGGGTAGATTTTACAAAATAGAGTAGTGAGCAGTGTAAGAGTGTTTTTTCAAATGACATTTCAAATGAAGGCATGAATTAATGACATGATTCTTATTGCCTATGTCTAAAGGCCTTATATACTGTAAAAAGTATATACTGTAGAAAGCAGCCTTATAGAAACCTGGGTTTGGGTAGAGGATGCCACACTTTTGTTCCCAAGTACTGTGTGGATGCCTGCTTTTCCTTCCCTTATAACCTGAGGAGGCCTGGGACCAAATGCAGGGGGAGAGCATGAGCCCAGGTCCCACCTGTTTGGCACCAGCAGCTTTGGGGATGTGGGAGTGAAGGGATGTTCCCAGCCTTGGGAAGAGGCAGTGACAGGCAGTTTGTGTACAGTCCCGCCTCTCTTCTTCTGCGGGGTATTTCTGGGCTGTGTATAGCAGCAGCTCCGCATGGTTTTGTTGGGAGTGGAAAGGTCAACTGTAAGTCAATAGCTTTTTCTTTTTATTTTCTTTTTTTTTTTTTTTTTTTTTTATTTTTCTGTGTAATCCAGGAATTTACTTAGAAACTTGTAATCACCAGGACTAGACAGTTTAACCTTTAAAACTGAATACTAACATTTTTCAGTTTTTTAGGGGTAGATTTTACAAAATAGAGTAGTGAGCAGTGTAAGAGTGTTTTTTCAAATGACATTTCAAATGAAGGCATGAATTAATGACATGATTCTTATTGCCTATGTCTAAAGGCCTTATATACTGTAAAAAGTATATACTGTAGAAAGCAGCCTTATAGAAACCTGGGTTTGGGTAGAGGATGCCACACTTTTGTTCCCAAGTACTGTGTGGATGCCTGCTTTTCCTTCCCTTATAACCTGAGGAGGCCTGGGACCAAATGCAGGGGGAGAGCATGAGCCCAGGTCCCACCTGTTTGGCACCAGCAGCTTTGGGGATGTGGGAGTGAAGGGATGTTCCCAGCCTTGGGAAGAGGCAGTGACAGGCAGTTTGTGTACAGTCCCGCCTCTCTTCTTCTGCGGGGTATTTCTGGGCTGTGTATAGCAGCAGCTCCGCATGGTTTTGTTGGGAGTGGAAAGGTCAACTGTAAGTCAATAGCTTTTTTTTTTTTTTTTTTTTTTTTTTTTTTTTTTTAAAGCAGCTATTGCTGCTTTATCACAACCTGTGGTAGTATTTGCACACTTACTTTGGTGACAGCACTGTTTTGAGGTTTGATTGTTTTTTTAGCCCTCCTTGGGAGGGAGTTTGCAATCCCAAAAGTCTAGGCTGGAAGAGAACGGCTGAATAGAGGAGGGTTACCGCTCCTCTCCCAAATAGGGAGGATCCTGTCTGGGGACGGGCTGGGGGTCATTTGCTGGGGAGGAGGAAAATCTGTTTCATAGGTCCATCTGGGGAACTGCACAAAGGGAGAAGTAAATGTCTTCGCCCTGCTCTGTAGCGCTAAGTGTTCTTTGGAAAGACGCAGCACATAATTTAAATCCATTGCTCATGCCACCCTGGAAGCAGAGCCTTATATGTCGAGAGCATGGGCTGTCCTATTATGGGAAATCAACTTTGTTTTGAGGGAAGCACAGAGCATTGCTTCTGCGCAGGTCCTGGAATTTGAAACATTTAGGGGCCTCCAAAGAGCACTGGCATTAGTTACCATGCCGGCTGGGTGGAAGTGAGGATCCCTGCCTCTCCCTGCCCGGGACGCAGACCCTGCCGGCAGCCAGCCCGGAGCTGCATCCCACCAGGGTCCTTCCTGCGCTCTCCTCCGCAGAGCTGCTGGGGCTTGTGCGGGGACACATCTGTCATTATGCAGGGACAAGCCTAATTCAGCAAAAACTACCGGAGCAGCAAAGTTGGAATACACTTTGCCAAGAAATATTTGCTGTTGTTCTCTTTTTCCTCTTTTTTGTGGAGAGATTTCATGTCTACTCACATGCTTTGGTATGAGGAAGTGGAAGATGATTGTAAGTATGAACAGACTGACATAATTTATCACAGTATTCACTTTGACAGAGCAGTGTAGTGCTATGCAGCCCACTAACAGCATGCATTTTTAAATGTTTACTTTCCAAATCTAAAGAAGGAGAGCACAGGGGGGAAAAATAAAGAGATTTTTTTTGCTGCTGTGAGGGGGGTAATATCCTGTACATTATATATACAAGAAGTGCTCCAGGAACAGTACCCAGCTCTCCCAGCTCTCCTTTGAATAAAACGAATCCATTTCTTCCTGATGTTCACCACTTATTAAAGCACGGGGTTAAAAAATTGAGAAGACAGACCAATACATTTGGAAAAAAAAAATCGTGTCATTATTCTAATAATTTGGCAACACATCAAAGGATTAATCAGTTGCTTTGAACTTTAATGACATATGCAGTTTCACTGCCTAATATTAACTTACGGAGTAAGAGAGCTCTTCTCTGGCCACCGAACTGTTTGGTAACAACCGAATGAGGGGGTGTCAGTTTTGCTCAAAGTGAGCAGCAGCTGAGCTCTCCCATGCGCTTCCCAGAAAAGAACAGGCATGTTTTCCAGACTTCTGCTTGTTTGTTAGTTTAAAGCTCTCCTTTCTGTGCACTAAGAAGAAAAACAGAGGATGCCAAGAGTAAGAGAATGAAGGCAGCCAAGAATGAAAGAATGACAGTTTAAAAATCCATCTACAGTGCTCCCAGATGATCTTTCTTCTTCCTCCCCCACCCAGGCTCCCAAAATAAATTGTTCTGGGGGAAAAAAAAAAAGTGTCAGTATTATCTAGACTTAATCTACGGTCACCGCCCCTTGTTTTATAATCTATTTTGACTCTTCCACTCTCAGCTTAGTCCTGTGTATGTATAATAATAGAATTCCTGGTTTTCTCTATTTTTCTAATCATAAAAGCCATGGGAATACATACAAACTGTCGTTTTCCCCCATAACATATAGTGGACTGTATGGTCACTAACTTCTGATGAAGCTTCCTGAAAATACTAGATTTTGCTACATTTGACAGAAAAGAAGCTTAAAACAGAAATTTTCAAGGTGCGGGGGTGGTCTTATGCCAGATTTTGCATTCCCTTTTTTCAAGATGAATTCAAATTATGTTCTCTTGTGCAGTAAATAATACTTAAATCAGCTATAAATTTTCCAGACAGTTTTGTACTGCTAAGAGAGGTCCTGCAGTGATAGGACCTTTTACTCATTGCGCACAAACTGACAGTTCAAGAAGGGGTAGAATAATGAGATCATCGTCAATACATATTAAATAATTAGGAGACAGATTGCTTCATTTCTGAAAATATTGGGGCTGGGGTTTGGAACAAGAAATGTCATGGATTTCTTGTAAGGGATTTTACTCCTCGTTGTCAGGAGGAAGATGGCATGCTCTAGAGCAAGCCGTGTAGTGCCCAACCTTTTTCACCATTCCTCTTTGGAGAGGAATAAGGAGAATTTGTTTTCTTAATTTTTCTATATACTCCAAGGGACTCACAATATCAGCCCAGACTGCTTGTCCTCAGCCTTGAGGAGGAGATGGTGCTACAAGGGAAGCCAGGCAGATGCTTACTAAGTAAGAGGGAAAGATCTTTGCTGCTTAGTTCGAAAGTTGTAATTGCGCTCTGAAGATGTAGTAGGTGAAAGAAAGAAAAAAAATAGCTGTGTTAGAGCTTTTGAAAAATATGAATAGAAAACCAGAGCTGCATCTAGCAGATGAATAGCATTCATGACAAGAGCCATTAAATCACTTGCTAAATTATGTCACGTAACTATGTTCATATCTAAAATGAAAGGGAGCTGTCCTCGCGCTTTTTGGGAATTATTTAGCTGAATTGATTTCCTCACCTGTATCCTCACTCTCTTAAAGGGCATGGCATTTTTCTCAATATAATTTTATATAATATTGTCAAGGTTTTTTATAGTTGTATTTCAATAAAAAAGGAAAAAAGCTATATCTTCACTTTCTGACAAAGCGTGTCCAAAATAATGCTCTCAAATTTATCCCCAGCCTTCATTCAGGACAGGTAACTTCTACTTGTTGCCTGTGCTTGCTTTGAATACTTCTCTACTTTGGATGAAAACTTTTTGCTGTTAGAGGTCACAGCAGTCGCTTACACTTCTGCGTTGTTTTTTAAATCCATCCTTTCTCTTTTCTTAAAGTCCCTTCTCCATCCTTCCATCCACCTCTGCATTGGTCTCTTTCCTTTTCTCTTCTTCTCCCTCCCATACCACAGCAGTAAAGGTGGGTTTTCCGTCCCCTGCTTTTTCTCACTTGTGCTGAGAATGACCTTTGTGAAAACATAAAGGAATTTATTCACCGCTGAGAGCTTTACTTTCTTTCCTGCTCCTATTCAGTGCTTATTTCTGCCTGAGTTAGACTGGGAACTCCTTGGGGCAGTGTCTGTCTCTTCCAAGATTTCTGAAGAGTCTTTGACAATGACACCTAAATAGTAAAGTAGCAAGGAAATGAGATACCATAAACTTCATTTTGTTTTAATTAAGATGAGATTACTGTGAACTTTATCTCAGAAGCCACCCTCCCTACGGTATTCAATATGATATGCTGGATTTCTTATTCTAACAGATATAATCCTCTTTCTGTGTCCTTAGTCTGACATGGAACCAAATTCTCCTTGCAGTTGCACACAGGCATCTGCTTTCTCTGCTTGGCTTTGCACAAAGTAGTGACTAAAAATAGACTTAATCATCAGATCCGAGCCGGTGCAGAAAAGAAACTAATCCTGCTTGAAATTTGGTGGCCACAAGGGTTCTCTTACCAGTTATCATGGCTTTACTGTAGTGGGGTTCCATCTAGGTTCATGCTTTAGCTCAGGTCAGAAGTGTGTTTCTGAAGCAAATTCCCAGGTGTCCCTGCTTATTACCATGTATTGGTGTGCATCCCAGAGGACACACCCCCCCATCCATTTGGGAGGAAGCTGAACTTGGAGATGCTCTCTGGGTTCGACTGATGGGCACAAACTCTCAGTGGGTGTGTGGAGTGCGAGGGTCACACTGAAGCTCTTCCAAAATGAGCACAGTGATGTACACACACTTTGGGGGGAAAGCTGGGTTGGCAGTGCCAGCCCCTTCACGTGACAAAGTTGGTTCTGTTGGGCTGCGTGATTTGCTGTGGCCTGAGACAACTCGGTGAGATAGGAGGAGGTTGGCAGCAAGTTTCTCTGGATCTCGTGAAGTCTCTGCCCAGCCAGTGCAAGAGTGTTCTTCATCCTGTCCACTCCTGTCTAGTGGCCGCTCCCTCGCCCCTGGTGCCCAGGCTGCCCGTGGGCATCGCAGCTGGCAGTGGCTCTTTCCAGGATGGTTATTGAGCAGAGGACTGCATTGAAGGAATGGTAGTCTGACAGTGTTTTACATACAAAACTGGTGATCCCATGAAAATTAACCCACTCACTTTAATTTTTTTTTTCAAAGGAAAAGATTTGATTATGTTACTAATAGAATATAGTTACCAATCAGATAAAGTTATTTATAACTGAAAAAGGTACACTATTTGTAGAAGGTTAACCCTTGACTAATACTATGAAATTATTTGAGCCTCAGAATTGTCCAAGGGGTTAAGTGTTTTTGAATGATTGCCAGGGGGAACAGGATTAAGCTCATATATTTTTGTCATGGATTACTGTTAGACAAAATCACATTGAACGGGATTGTGAACCAAGCAGCCTTGATTTGAAAAGGCTGACTTGTTGATTTTCACAGTACATTTTCAATTAAATGTTACCCCAAAGCTTAATTATCATTTAGGAGGATAACCATTGTACTGTGTTACAGCTAACTGCTGGAAAAAGACTGCTCAATAAATTTAGCGGAACTTTATAGCATCACGTTGCTGTCAAGGAGGATGCACTTGTGATAATACCATATCGCTGTCAGGGGAAGCAGAACAGCACCGGGAATTTTAAATAATTGTGCCTTATCAAAGACTGAGCTTTGTGGAAAGCAGAAATAATGGTTAGTGGAGTGTGGCTTTGCAGAACAGCTTGCCAGCTGGGCTGCACCAGGGAACATGCTCCTTCATCTTCCCAGAAAAACACATGTGGAGCAAAGGAGTTGCTTTTTGGGGTTTGGGGTACTCACCACAGAGACCAGAGATTTCCCTTCTCGGTTACTTGTCTCTTGTGTAACAAATTGTAACGTTTTTAATGATGTGTTTTAAAGGACAGATAGGCTGGATTTTAAGAATGTGGTAATCTTTCTTGGTTCTGGTCACAAGTACTATTTTAGTTGTTGAGTATCAGCATGAGGCTGATAATACTTAGGAGGTTTCCTCATCCTTTCTCTATATTTTCTATATAATACGTCTCTATATGATTAAGTTTTAATCATTTGCATGGTCTTTAATTCCTAAAGAAGTACAGTTTGTAAATATTGCAAGCATATGTAGAAGAAAGAAATGGTGTTATGTGAGCAAAGGCATATGTTCTTGTAATTTTGGATATGTTCATAAAAGATAATAATTAAGATGGCAATATTGCATATAATTTCTTTCTTAAAATATTTTTAAAGTATTATAATCTGAAACAGATAAAAATTAGTATAATTCTAGTCATAAAAAAATATACAGTAGTAAAAGTTTCCTCATAGAAAGTATTACAGAAGTACATTAATCCTAAGGATGGTTTTGTTTTCTGCAGTATTTTTCTATGAACCGTTCTAATGGTTTGGGGATTAAAACTCTTCTGTGTGTAGAGATGACCTAAACGGGAACACAGAATATCACATTTTTCTCACCTTGCCTTTGCTATAAGATTTTGGAAGATACCTGGGGACCTAGTGGGATTATGAGCACCACAGAACAAAAGAGAGAGAGAGTCAGGCTAATCAAACCCTTTGTGCCTGTTTCTTTTAACCTCTTTATTCTTCTGCTACTCAGTAAATTCTGAGAAAGTTGTGGGTCTCACCCTCCAGAAGTGTCCCAGTAAAAACAGCAAAACCTGTTTTGCTATTGTATTTGATAGTCTTAATGTAAACTTAGAAAGAAAATGGGCAAAAAATTACTTGTAATGTGTGCTGGACTAGGTACGTGGCATCCTTCCACTAAGATGCCTTATAACTTGTATTTCTTATAAAGTGTGGAAGTTGTTATCACTTGTGAAAAATCAATTACGCCGACTGTAGGAGCGTGCCCGTGAGCTAGGAATACCCGTGGGAGAACTTCCCTGTCTGCCCCACCGGTGCTTGTCATGTTCTAATATTGGCACCTGCCCACGTGGCTGAACGTCTGCACGCACGCATGCTGGTTTTTACGGAAAATTATCCACAGGTAAGGCTTCTAATTTTGTGTAGCACAAAGAATTGAAGGAATTTAAAGGGTGATTGGAATTTGACATTTCTGCCTTTTTATTCTGAAAGATACTTTCATTAAAGTGTTGGAAGGCTCAGCTAATGGAGGCGTTGCTGCTATTTCAGATATACAGGGTATGAGATTTGAAGGCGAGCCAAATCACAATGAGATGGAATAATGATGTCCTTGGTTTATTTTTCACTTGGTACATTCAGGTTTTGATTGGATTCTGAGCGAGGCAACAGTTTTCTCTCCCAGAAGGCAGTGCTAGTCCTTGGAGGCTTGCAGCCTGTTATCAAAGCAGAAGCATTTTCTTGTGAAGGTCATGGACTGCAGTGGCAGGAGAGGGGGAGAAAAATCAAAGGGCCTGGGGGGAAGGGAAAGAGGAAAGAAAGAAAGAAAGATTTCCTTATTGGTCCTAACCAGGTGCAGGCTTCTTATAAGAAACATTTCTGCAGCGAGACCTATTACTACTTTGACCCAGCTAGCACTCTGCCAGCTTGATTTGCTAGCAAAAGATACGTGGAGAACTCTGAGGTCTCTGTCCATCTGTCCTCCGTCCCAACCCTCTTCCTGCTCGTCACATGCGAATACTTCGATAGTTCCTGTCACCTTGTTCTCCCATTCAGTTTTTCGTTTGTTAGTATGTCTTAATATATATGAATGTTTTTCGTAAGAAATGACTGTCCACAAAATATTTCTCTGAACAAAGCTCAGAGCTTCCCAGCTGTTGCTGAGGTGATGGAAAATTATTGCAGGCACTGTATTTTCTAAAAGGTTAATAACATTGTATAGTTAGCATTATTGGAGGTGTTAAAGAGCACCTCATGAAGTTCCTGGATGATGGATGCTGTAAATAAGAGGATAGAAGCCCTCAATACATTCTGATGTAAATGGCTGATGCTGAATATGGGAATAACTGAGAAGGTTTGTGCTCATTTCTTCAATATGGGGAAAAAGCGCTGTTAGACATCAATCTGTCTTGTGGCATTCTTTGAGTTGGACACTATGAGCCAGCTCCCCAACCCTTCCTGGCTGTCTAACCCATCCCAAAGCTGATCAACTCATAAGAAAAATGAGGTCATCTGTTCGGGGCTGGGGGTAACAAGGGGGACATTCAAAACCCACCTGGACACCTTCCTGTGCAAATTGCTCCATGTGGACCTGCTTTGGCAGGGGGTTGGACTAGATGATCTCCAGACGTCTCTCCCAACCCTGTATCATTCTGTGATTCTGGGACAGAGACGCTCCTTGCTGCTGAGAGACCCAAGTGGGACTACCTTGGAGGCAGTGATCCTGCCCAGCTTAAATTGGGCTCATTAAAACTGCCTGTCAAAACAAAGGGGAAGAGGAAACTCAGAAGGTACCAAACTGTGATGGGCTGGTAGTGAATTCGTGGACGTAATGCGTGCAGCCTTAATAATTTGAACAAACTTGTTTTATTCTTTTTTTTGTTGTTGCTTTCAGTGAAGATTGTTAGGAGTCTGGAAGGAATTAATACTATGCACTGGATTTCAGTAGGACAAAAATATTGCTTTTATTCATTTGACTTTATTTACTGTCAGACTTCTCTGATCATGTGATTTAGTACAGATTTTATGTTTATCCCCTGCCCCACCCTTCTAAGCCCTGCAACTGATGCTGAAAATAGAAATCAGTATATTTTTACACTAAATTCTAAGGCCACATTTATAAATGCTCAGTTGACTGATCATTACTCACACTCTAAAAATGCAGAAGTTCCAGATTAAAGTGTTTGCTTTGCTTATATTCTCTGTTTACAGAGAAGAAAGTTTCAGTTGCAATGGATGTTGAATGGAAACCAAAGGTGAAGCCAAATAACTTTTCACAAAAAGGAATTCTTGTTTTCTCGCCAACATGAGAACAATTCCTTTTATAGTAGTCTGTAAAGGACAAGCACGTTATAGGGTTGATTCTGACCCTTCTATTCTTCCTAATAATTAAGTAAAACACTTCTGAAAGCTCTAACAAGGGCAAGGAGGGAAACTTAAAACTGTGAAATAAACGGTGAATTTCAGGAGCAGTTATATAACAGTAGAATATATAGCCCTTAATGGAAAAAAAGCTTTATAAGCATATAAAATCATAAATCTTAATTTAAATTTTTTTCCTGTAATTTTTTAAAGTTCCATGATATCTGCATCCTTGCATACAGGATGGCTTAGTGATACTAGTGTAGCTTTAAAAGATGTTGCTTAAATCACTCACTCTATGTTTCTTGAGGGCATATAAGTTGAATTTGTACTTAATTGTATCAAATTCCTCTATTAGGAGTAAAAGATATGAAGTGGTATTTCTGACCTGATTACCTGATTGATGTAAAGCTTCAGAGAGTGTAAGTTGGGGCACATTTTTGCCTTGGGAAAGGAAATCTATTGGATTATATTATTCATCTCTATTTCCTGTTCAAAACAAGGCACGTCTATTCAGAACCAATTCAGAATTACTGCTATTTTTAGCTCAGTTACTAATTTAATAGTGTTTTTCAACTGTTACAGCTAAAAACCATAATTGGAAATATTTTATGTTTTGAAACCAACAGAATGATGGAGAACTTTCACCCTTTCATCTTGTAAGGAAAAGCCTATTTTTCTTAGGGAATAGCAGCTGAATTGTGAAGCCCAAACTCTTTCCAGTAATATTGCTGTCAGCTCTCTTCTTTTTAGTCCTTTTGCCACTTTCCCTTTTCTCCGAGTCATGCACATCCATCGCTGCACTGCTTTAGCTGCTTTAAATAAGCCCTTTCCTTCTCCAAGAAGGCTTGCTAATTTTTGCATATTATCTTAAGCTGACTTAACGCTCATTTTGCCAAGTCTTCCCAGCTGCTCCTACTGCTGAATTGGTTCATTTTGCTCTTGATATATCACAGGCAAATGTGAAGCAAAGTTTACTTGACCAGTAATCCTCCCCTTAACTGAAAAGAGGGCGTTCAAACAAGGACTTGTTCCAAATGCAGCCAGAGTTTTTTCCACACATCTACCCACTGTAGACACGAAAGTTTATTGCTTCTCATCTGGGAAATTCTTATCTAGAAAGTGAAAAATGTCTTAGCCTTAAATAGTAACCAAGGAATCCATTTTTTTCCTGGTGCAATAAGTCAGTCTGCAGAGGGTTTTTTTGATGGACTATGAGTCCCTAAGAGGTGTTGTGTCTGTTTTGGAGTGCTTCCAGAAACTGCTGCTCAGCCTATAAACTGATGAAATTTCACAGACTCACAGACCAGCTGAGGTTGGAAGGTGCCTTTGGAGATCGTCTACTCTAATTCCTTGCTCAGAGCAGGGTCAGTGAGAGCAGGCTGCTCAGGGCAACGTTGACTTGGGTTTTAAATATCTCCAAGGATGGAGATTCCACAACCTCTCTGGACAGTCTGTTCCAGCATCTGACCATCCTCACAATATTTTTTTTTTATGTCATTATGGAATTTCCTCTATTTCAATTTATGCCCATTGTTTCTCATCTTGTCAGTGGGCACCAAAGAGAAGAGTCTGGCTGTTCCCTCCCGTTGAGTATTTAGAGTTATTGATAAGATCCTCCTGAGCCTTCTCAGCTCCCAGCTGAGCAGTCCCAGCTCTCTCAACCTATACTCATCTGAAAGGTGATCCACTTAACCATTTTTGTGACCCTTTGATGGCCTCAATCTAATACGTCCGTGTCTCTCTCATACCAAGGAGCCCAGCACTGGTCTCAGCACTCCACGTTTTTCTGACTAAGGTTGAGCAGAGAGGAAGAGTCACCTCACTTGACCTGCTGGCAATGCTCTGCCTAATGCAGCCCAGGATACCATTAGCCACTGCTGGCTCATGCCCAACTTGGTGTCCACCACGACCTTTTTTGAAAAGCTGCTTTCAGCTGGTAGATCCCCAGCATATACTGGTTCAAGGGATGGTTCCTACCCATGCACAGAACTTTACACTTCAACTTGTTTAACTGCATGAGTCTCCTGTCAGATCTCCAGCTGGACTTTGTACAACTAGTCCCAAACTTTGAGCCCAGCAGTTCAGCTAGTTTTCAGTGCAACTCACTGCCGACTTATCCAGTCCATGCAGTTTTTTATGAGAATGTTCCTGGAGACAATGTTGAAAGCCTTGCTTAAGTCAGGATAAACAACATCCAATGCTTTTCCCTCAGTCACCTCTTTGTGAAAGGCTGTCATATTGGTCAGGCCTCATTTCTCCTTTGTAAATCCACGCTGACTACTCCCAGTCACCTTCTTGTCCTTCGTATGTTGGGAAATGGTTTCAAGGATGGTTTACATGTTTCTAAGAAGATTTGCTTCATTACCTTCCCAGGTTATCCAGATACTCCTCCTTGCCCTTCTTGAAAGTGAGTGCCATTTGCTTTCTTCCCAGTCCTCAGGAACCTCCCACGAAGACCTTTCTCAAATAATCAGGTCACCTCACAGTGCTTTTGTTTGCCAGCAGCCTTTCTGACTAGTGTGGAAGGTGGCAGGGAAGAGATGTCTCGAGGTCTCTTGTGTCTCTGTTGATGCCCATTTTTTGTATGGCATGCACACAAACATCAAAACTGTCCATATTTGCCTGTGTCCCCATATTATAAGCTAGATGCAAATGAATTTAGAGCTAGTCTTTAAGGATTATTAAGGATTATTCATTTGAATTCTCTAGTTTCTCTGAACATCCTTTTACTGTAACTGTAACCCCATCTAATTTTGTGTAGAATGTCCCTTATTTATTCAAAGTGTGCCCAAGTTCAAAATACGTTAAATACATAACACCAAACCTGCAGTAGTAGCAGTACCTTTTTTGACAGTTTTTTAAAAATTAGAAGCTAGCAAAGTATCTTAGATGGTATTGTAAATTATTTAATACATATACTGTAAAAGCATGGTTGTTATTTTGAAGACTCATTAACAATTTACTCTGAATGCAAAAATGCATAAAAAGCCTGGAAGACCTTTAGTTTAAGCAGGTATAAGCATGATGAGATTTTAGTTCTGATATCTTTAATTCAAAAAAATAAATCAAAGTAAGCCCTTTAAAATAGTTGTTGCCTTCCAAATGAATGCTATTATCCAGTGAATAGTGGTTAACTTCACCACTATAATCCTTTAGATGAAAATTAGTTCCGTTTGTTGTATCTTTGTCTTATCTTTTGGTAATTTTTGTTATCATCTCCTGCTATGTATATTTCCTGATTATTTTAGGGTAACAACAAACAGAAAACGTAATAAGAGATGTTAATTGTTTTTCCAGACCACATATTTTTATGCCACCTGTTATAAGCCCTATTTTTATATGTATATTAACTTGTTAAAGTGCAGCAAAGAAAGAATTATCTGCTTCTTAAACTGTTAAATAGCATATCTTACAATTATATGAATTTGTAGCACAGCTAATTGCTGTTTGCCTGATAACACACTCTTCTCAAAGTCAGTTTATTTGGCATTATTTTACTTGGAATTTTTTGAAATTTAGCATAAAATGTTTGAAGTAAGATCTTTGAAATGTTGACTTATAATCAGAAGTCATTCAGTCCTATTCTAGTGGGAAGGGCTCCCAGTTGGGAACCTATTGGAAACCTGAGGACTCTTGATTTGGAAACTTATAAGATGTACTTCAATGTAACAGCTTTTCATTAAGATGGAGAGTATTTTTGAGTCAGAAAGAAAATGTACCTCGTGTGACACAGCTTCCAGGATTCCTTAAATTAATCCCACTTCTTTGAATTTTATATTGTATTTCAGTTTTACAGCATATGAATTTGCATACTCTCTATTTTATTTTATTGTGATCCTTTGTATTCAAATTTGCGTCCTCTGTAGCCTATTTCTTGGTCTACAGCTATACCGATACCTGTGGCCATTCATGGGAAGTTACTTCTAGATATCCACTCTTTCTTTCTCACACACACAGTCAAAATCCCTGGATTTTTTTTCATTTTCAAGTTTGGTGGTTTTTTTTGGTGAGAATACATTCCTGGGGAGTTGTTGTACCTGAATTCAGAATATGCTAAGAGTTTTCAGTGTGGTCCCTATTCCATATAGTCTACAGCATGCAGTTTGAAATAAAAATGAATACATCAACAGTTTACTTTGTAGATATGTAACACAGTCAGTGGGTTTACAAGCATTAATTGGATACTAATCGCCAATATGCTGTGCAAAATTCTGAGGCCCAGATGGGATTATGAATTTGTAATCCCTGTAAACAAAAGCCTGGTTATTTTTTAGTTGATGAACTCGAATACTGAAATTAGGTTGGCAGAAGAGAGCAAGAATGTATTTTCTGTATGAAGAGAGAAGTTGTCATTGCTGTGGCCGGTGCTGAACTCAGAGCTGGAAGAAAGACATTAGAAAGAGGAAAGTCTTAAAAGTGCGTTAGGAAGCTTCAAGCATGCTATATGACAGTAGTGACAGTTATTAGCAATCGCAGCAGCTGTTAAAAGATCTAGTTATTCTGAAGCATATCACAGGATCCTTGATAACATGATAGGGAAGGGAATGAAAAGAAAATATTTTAATAATTCCAGCATTAACTCATTAATGAGATGCGTATTGGCTTCTGCTCCCATGTATTAGTTAAAGGCAGTCTTTCTGAAATGGTATCTATGAGGGGGAAAAAGGAAAATAACTGCAAATTGCTTTATGCTAGTATACAGATGACTCCACTGTAATTCAAAAGCATTCGTAATCTAACTCTCACATAATCTGAGTGAATGTATAAATCGCTGTAATTATTATTGATATAGTATAACAACTGAAAGTACTATTTGTGGGAAATTGTATGCACACTTCAATTAAGCTATAATATAAATGCAATTTAAAATGTAACTGCAGATTAAGTGTAACACTCAAGCCTGACTTCATGCAGAGAAACCCTCTTATGGGGCCCTAACTATTAACAATATCATTATAATTTTTAACAGACAAAAATGTCAGCGCTGTAAGCTAGTCAGCATTGCACCAGAAAATGAGTGAATCCCCTGTTTCTGGGACTAAAGCAGTTAGTACCTTAGCTTTCCATATGGAAAGCACAGAGACTTTCCACCAGAAGATTTCTCTATGGAGACTCTCTACAACTACCTGAAAGGAGAGTGTAGAGAGGTGGGGATCGGTCTCTTTTCTCAAGTCACAGGTGACAGGACAAGAGGAAATGGCCTCAAGTTGCGCCAGGGGAGGTTCAGGCTGGATATTAGGAAAAATTTTTTCACTGAAAGGGTTATCAGACATTGGAATGGGCTGCCCAGGGAGGTGGTTGAGGCAACATCCCTGGAGGTGTTCAAAAGACGGGTTGATGAAGTGCTGGGAGGTATAGTTTAGTGATGATGCTCCTTGTTTGTTGTGCGGGTGTCTGTTTTTGTCAGTTAGGTTGACGGTTGGACAAGATGATCTTTAAGGTCCCTTCCAACCTAGAAGATTCTGTGATTCTGTGACTGAGTTTTGGACAGGACAGGAGTTAGCTGCCAGTGCAGTCTAAACACAAGCAGGTCAGCTGTATGCACCTGGGCCTCCCCTTTGCTGGAAGATTTATTTATGCATTCACATATTCTCACACTTAGAGTAAAAGAAACATATTTATATATTTATGAAAAAATTGCAAGAATTTGTTTTGTAAATTGTACAATTACATTTGTTTCAATGATAGGAATATTATGGTAAGTAGTGGATGCCTGAAGAGTTAGGGAGCTGTTGGAGACAGTAGGAATTGATGGAAAAGCAGAAATGAGAAGGCTGTATGAAACCACACAAGGATGTGGGGCAGAGGGAGGGAAGCAATCAGCCACTACACGCTAGAGAGGATTCAGGGAAGGACCTGAGATGCATGGTAGCCAGAGAGCTGAGCCACCATAACACACGCCTGCAAGGAGCTTGCATGAGAATATAAGATGGAGAAAACCCTAAAGAAATATGTGTAGGAATAGCACGTATTGGAGGTTATATAACAGTCTTCTCTTCTAATGTGCGTCTTTATGTCACCATGTCTTCTCACACTGGTTGGCAGGTAGGATTGCAAGACCTTGCTGCTGGAGTTACAGCTTTCACAAAGTGAATGGGATAACAAGGATGAGCAAGCACAGGTTTCTTACTTAGAGCCCATTCCTGTTCTCTTTCCCTTCCCTCCACAGCAGGTCTGCTTTATGTCACTTCAGTATGTCTCCCTATAATCTAAATCATCTTGTTCTGTGTGTAGAATAAACCACATGATTTGTTGATACAGCATTTCATAAATTACAGGTTATGTATAAATTGTGATTGGTCTGCTTAATCACAGCCCAAGTTAATTTAGACCTCACTTGTAATATGCCTAGTTCCAGTTCAGTTTTTGTACATAATGGGACATCTATATTACACATCTTTGACTTTAGCCAGGTTTGTGCATAGGCAGGACTTGGTATGAGCTTGTTTATTCTCACTGAAGCTCAGAGGAGAGGACTCCATAGACAACAACAACCAGGAGGAGTCTCTGGGAAGCACCTGTGCTCTTCCAGGTGCTGCCTTCAGGTCTCTGCACTGGCTGTGGCTGTGTGGAGTGGGACATATCCACCTTCTCTGCTGGAGGTTGAAAGCCATGGAGGGAGTGCTGCCATTCAGATTTGGGCTGAGTCTGCAGCCTGACAGACCCACATGCTTTTGAAACAGAGAGGTATTCATTGGGGGCTTGAGGGAGGGAAGAGAGGAATGCCACAGTTTTGCAGGGCTGGGGTGGCAGGAGGTCCTCCAGGGCTGCTCCCATTATCCATTGTTTGGGTAGCGATGCCTGTGCCAAACCGCTCCCCCAGTTGCATGGTGCTGGCCCTCTTTTGCTATTGTATTTGTCATATTTCTCCCCCCACCCCCATCCTCCCATCTCACCAGAAAAAAATTAGATTCAGTTTTTACATAGTTTGAGTAAAAGACGTTTTGTGACCTGTTACAGCTTGGCAGAAAAAGCTGGGCAAGTTGGACTGGGCTTGATTGCCTTTCACAGCAGGAAAGGCAAAAGTCCTGCTCAGTCTCTTTCTTCACTCTCTTTATTGCCAGTAACTTGAAGTTTTTGAAGTAGTAACATGGTTTGCTGTGGCCAATGATATTGAATCCTCCTTTTCCTTTTTTCAGACAGCTTCCTCATTACTGCTAAGAACCGTCTCAACAGTTACACTGCCAGGTTTGACCCCGAATCATCAGCAAGATACGCTAATCCCTTATCCCTGTCTGAAAGGATCTTATTCCCTTACTGCTTTAGAAAACTAACACTAACAGACCAAAACACAACAAAAAATCCTCTCTGGAGCCTTAATCATCAGGCAACAAACAGAAGTTACCGTGGATTTTATTTCCATGGTATTGATAATATTACCTCTTGATCTGTGAAAATGGCAGTTGTCACCTATAGTACTTTACTGTTTATCTCCAAAGAACAGAAGTCTCACTGTATGGTGAGGCTTCTTTGAGCCAAGAAAAATAAGCTAAGTGCTCCCCGTGACAGGTTGGGAAAGTCTGACTGCTGCTCGTCTTCTTCCTTGGTATTAGGTTTGCAGACTTTCCAGTGTCTTCAACTGTGAGGCAATTTTGTTTTCTAGTAAAACTCTTCTCCCAGAATGATTCCATCTAACTGGCTGTATATATTTAATCCCCTCTTGATCCTTGACAGAAACTCCTGTCTCTTTTCCTTAGGGATCTTCAATTTCTCTTTCTGTGTTTTCAGTATTCTTTTTGTTTGCTACTTGTGTACTGAGGAAAGAGCTGATAGAGAAAAGTAGAAATTTCTCCTGGGAACCCAATTCACATTCTCAACTGGGAAAAAAAAGCATTTCAATGATATCAGAAAAAAAAATGCCTGTATTTTCCTGTGTATTGAAAACATTGTGTTCTGTATTTTCCTAAAGAAAGTGGGAAATTCAGTACTGCTTTCATATTTAATGTATACCACATTTAGTGTTATAATACTATGAAATTTTAATAACCTTACAAATCTTTTCCCTTGGCCATTTACCATGAAACTTGACTGATGGCAGCTTCTCTGATTTATTAATACATATGCCTAAGTTGAGGGCAACAATACTGTGTTCAAAGATTTCTTTTGATATCAACGTTGACTTAAATCATACCGTGAACGGTATCTGTGATTCTTTTCTCTTTTTATTTTCTTGGAGCTTGCAGAGTGGGTGACCTCACTCCTTGTACAAAATTAGTATTATTTGCATCCTATTAGGTTTTTGCAAGTCTGCACTGCAGTTCCTTTAAACTCTTGGGAGCTCACAAGTGTGCTGGGGACAAGATGCTATGGGGATTCACCAGTCCACACTTGGTTAATAATTTTACCGTTCAAAAATTGGTGTGCTTGGTGTACATGTATAAAAGTAAGTTTAATTTCCCCATAATGGTACATAGTTACAATGAGAAAGATACTGAAACATAGTCTAGCAAGGATCCCTCTTGGCTCTTTCAACATCTCTGCTAGAGCATGAGGCTTACTGGTCTTTCCAGTCCCCTTCAGAGCTTGCCATGCCTTGAAGAACTATTCATACTCAGGTCTTTAGAAATGGCTTCTGGAGTCACCTCTAGTCAACAAAGAAATTCTTCTTTTTTGCTTTCTCTGTGTTCTGTGTGATTTGACTCTAAGATATCAATGGGGTATCATTCCTTTTGCCTTTTTTTTCCCCCCACTAATTCATCTATGTTTCTCCTATATACTTTGATAATATAAAGCATTCTGTATCTAAGAGAAACCTTTTCTCCTTCTTTGTAGCTGCCCTAAAAATGACTCAGAAGTTATTTGCACAATTAATAATTTCCCTGATTTAGAACATTGAACTTGCCAGAGTTTTGTGTGGCTCAATCAGCAAATGATTCAAAGATGCACTTGCTAAGCTTGGATTCATGATTTTTCCTGTTAATGCAAATGTGGTTTGTTCAAAATTTGGGGAGTGGTTTCAAGGACCGTGCCACAAATGTGTTATTGCGACAGGACAAGAGGAAATGGCCTCAAGTTGCGCCAGGGGTGGTTCAGGCTGGATATTAGGAAAAATTTTTTCACTGAAAGGGTTATCAGACATTGGAATGGGCTGCCCCGGGAGGTGGTTGAGGCACCATCCCTGGAGGTGTTCAAAAGACGGGTTGATGAAGTGCTGGGAGGTATGGTTTAGTGATGATGCTCCTTGTTTGTTGTGTGGGTGTCTATTTTTGTCAGGTTGATGGTTGGACAAGATGATCTTTAAGGTCCCTTCCAACCTAGAAGATTCTGTGATTCTGTGATTCTGTGATTAGTGCTTAAACATGCTACAAAATTCCAGTTTTGTGGCTAAAGTGTAACTTTGCCACTGATGGTTTTCCTGACCAATGTTTGAGTTTGCTTTAGACATCTTCAGAGTATTTAGGTAATTTTTCACAGGTGTAATAATATAATATCCTGTGGACATGTATATAGTGTGCATGTATAAGAGAGAAATTATGTGGATATAGTATGCTGTCATCCTTTTACTTACAGCTAGGTCCATAGTTAATTACAAATTGAGAAAGGCCTAAAATCCTATCATTACAAAAATGTAGAAACTGTACTGAGTGCAAAACTGTATTCTCCCTAGTGATGAAAGTTAAAACTACTGTACTAATTAGCCATGAAAAGGCTAAGAGGGGGATCTAATTGCTATCTTCAGCTACCTAATAGGTAGTTAAGGAGAAAATTAAGTCAGACTCTTCTCAGGGGTGTACAGGGAAAGGATGAAACAGGTTTCCAAAATGAAAATTTTTACCATGTTTCTCGCCCGTTAGGCACCAGAGGAGGTTGCCCAAGGGGTTGTAGAATCTCCTTCCTTGGAGGTGTTCAAAACTCAATTGGACACAACCTTGAGCTACTTGATCTAGCTGAAGGGGAACCTGGTTTGAGCACAGTGTTGGACTAGACGGCCTCCCTTGCAACCTGTATTATTCTGTAATTCTGCATTTGCTTTACAAAGAAGGTCCTAAGTATATTTCATTTAGAATAGAGATATAGCTCAGTGGATTTTCTAAGAAAACCACTGAAAGTCTGTAACTTAGCAGTTGAACTGAAAATTCATTCTTGGAAACTATTATTATTTTTGTTTGATTATTCTGTTTTCCACAACCTGTGGGGTTTGTTCCTTACCTCCCACCCTTCCCCCTTGGGACTACTCTGCCTACTCTGTCAATCCTGTTTTGTGTTTAAATTTATTTCAGTGACACACCATGCTAGCTGGGTGTTTTCTCACTGCAAAGGTTCCAGACTGTAGTCTCCTGTAATCAATGATGCATAGAAATAACAATACTTTCTGTACCCAATAATACAATCGGGAATGAGCCTTGACACGTTTAGGTCTATGTTATCTAATGGTACATAGGGCAGAAGGCTCTTTTTTTTGGTGTTGCATAGTAATTGTGCTCAAAGCTCTGCAGAGCTGTTTGTCTCAATCTGTGGGCCTTGCACAGGCCTTCTCAAAATAGTTTCTGCACAGAAGTAAAATAGATTTGACCTAGAACAACTGGAGCGTAGACTCCTAATGGGCCAGATGGATGAACATTCCTGTTTGGTGGAAATGATATTTACAGTGTTTGCCACAAAAATGTCAGCAGTCGCCTTGGTTTTCTCCTCAATAAAAGAAATAATTTTAATCTTGGTCTAGAGTGGTTAAGTAATGACTGCTGTGAGGCATTTCCTTTGGGGAGGGACTCTTTGCCAGGAAGTGTAATGATAGGACAAGGGGAAACGGTTTTAAATTGGAAGAAAAAAGATTCTGATTAGATCTCAGGAAGAAATGTTTTACTATGAGGGTGGTGAGACACTGGAACAGGTTGCCCAGGGAGGTTGTGGATGCCCCATCCCTGGAAGTGTTCAAAGCCAGGCTGGATGGGGCTTTGAGCAACCTGCTCTGGTGGGAGGTGTCCCTGCCCATGGCAGGGGGGTTGGAACTCGATGATCTTTGAGGTCCCTTCCAACCCTAACCATTCTATGATTCTATGATAAAAGCCTTATCTTAATGTCATTATGAATTTCCCAGTCAGGATCCAAGGCTGGAATAGTGAATGAGGTTTCTCCATGTGACTTGGACTGGCGACTGTATCTATCATCTAGCCTGGGCTGGATAAAGCATCCAAAGAAGAAAATTGTCATAACACTTTGGTTTAGGTGGAGAGTATGGAGGTTTTTATTTCATTCACATCCCTTGTGCGGAAAGCAAGGAGAGGTCAGAGAAACTGCTCTTGGGTATATGCATCAGGCAATAATTTGTAGAATGCAACATTGAAGATCCCAATGGTTCAGCGTCCAAGTGCAGAAAAACTTTCTCTGTTCTCCAGGCTCCTCTGTCTGGGCAGCAAGGGAGTGCAGTGGTCCCTGCCTGGCCAGCACAATGAAACAATATCCCAACACTACGTCTTAGACAAAATGTCGACGTGCTGTGTGCGGCTTAAATAGATGACATTCTCAGTGCAGCTCCTTTGTCGCTGCCCCTCCTGCCATCTCATTCAAGTTCGAAGAGCTTTCCCATGGACTGACAGTGCTTTTGCAAATCACGTAAGGGATGAGACAGCTACCACATACTTGTCAGCTGCCCTAACCCGACTCTGCTGCGTGTTTGCACTCGTGCCAGCTTCTGCCTCGCAAGAGGAACGGGGAAGTGCTTATGAAATAGGCTTGTGTTCATTCTGAATAGGTACAGACACATAGAAAAGCAAGGAAATATGCTTGAAAGACTGTGTGTGTTGGGGGGGAGGATTATATGCAAAAGGGATTGTGTTCTCCTACTTAAATACTAAAAGGGAACGAGCTCTATGCCTGTTACCCAACATAGAAATTCCTGTAAATTCACTGGCAAAGTATGAACGATACATAAAGACCATGTAACTTAATAGCTGCTCTTCCAAATTCTTTTTTGACCTTTCAGCTATAAAAGGCAATTCCTTAGAGTTTCCAAAGGTACAGTTCATTGCTCTTTAGTTTAGTGTTACAGAGCAAGTATAGTAAGTAATAGACCTTATTACTGTTACTTTTTTCTCTTTGAAAAACCATTATACACCTCTTTGACCTTTACAATAAAAAGTGCAAATACAGTTCAGCAAATGTTTCCAGCATTAATTTCTGTTATTCAGCATTACAAATAAGTGAGTCTTAATCCATATGGACTGTATAAAGCCTGTTTTATTCCTTTTTGCTTTACTCTTCTTTTGATAGTTTCCTCAGCTGCCCTTCATCCAATATCCTCCTTTGCCCTTAGTCCTTTTCTAAGTTTTTTCTCTATTTGTGACCAAAAAACAAGAAAGAACTTTTTGTATGCTGTGGGATTATTTGACAAAAAAAAAAAAAAAACCACCCCAAAACCCCCCCCCCCCCCCCCCCCCCCCCCCCCCCCCCTG
>NW_015090989.1:1092480-1114817 GCF_001431845.1 Calidris pugnax | reverse complement strand
CCACAAACCCCCCCCCCCCCCCCAACCTGTATATCACAATAACTCAACCATGTAAAGTTAGTATTTTTAGTTTCCTTCTGCTCTGGGCAACCAATTATCCTTTTCTTCTGCTTAAAAACTCGAAACCTGAAGGTTTTTCTGTTTAGTTTTTTTTTTCCACTGTTTGAGCCTGTTTGCTTAAAAAGGAACTTATTACTATGCAGCATGCATATATGAAAACCAGAACATTACCAAATTAACGATGGAAGCAGGAAGAATCATATACTTTTTTTCATTGTCAAGAGAACAGAAGGATTTACCCTTCAAGGGTGCAACCTTATAGTAAAGGCATTGCTTAGCTGCTTTCCTTTGTTTAACTGCAGAAAAAAAAATCCTTTTCCAAGATCATCAAATGTCTTATCCCAAAACCATAGGAATTGTGAAACACAAATGATGTCTATTATTATATTCTCACAGCCAGGTTTTATTTCTGCTTGTGGGTGAAGTTACTTGTGAGGATATATACATTGGTTTTAAAGGTAGAAGTAGGGTATTCATTACTGTAATTGTCTATTCTTTTTCAGTTTTCCTGAAAGCAGGAAGAGGGTAAAATTTGTAAGAGAGCAAGATAACACATGAAATCAACACTTCCATGGGTTGTTTTTTATTATTTTGTTGAACTGAGTTCTTGAATTTTTTGGACAAGAACAGTTAGAATTGCAGTCACAGCAGTGATGGTTTGTCACTTAACTCTTGCTCTCACACAAAGTATTTTGTATCCTCTGCTGATGTACCTGGATACAATTAATTTGACTTTAATTGAGGATCTGGCCCAGGGTTTCATCTCTTTTTAGAACTTGTCCAACTTTTCCCTGTATGGACAACAATGTAGTACCAGATTTCTGCTAGCTGAATACATGCGCTATATATATAAAAAGTAACTAACGACCTTTAAATAGTTACCAGTGGGCAATTTTTAACTTGTTATAATAGGTTGAAACTATTTGGATGCCCTGTCCTTGCTGCAGTATGCAGCACATTAACATTCCAGAGCCCACAAGGACATTTACTATGAATTGCGACAGTGTTTTCCTCTGTGGCAGCTCTCAAGCCTTTCACATAGTAGCTGAGTCCTAGTCTGAGTGACTCTACGGTTCGGCGACAGTAAGAAATACTGGCAAAGCGCTATTGTGGGCCATGTACAACAAAACACATTTCAGCCAATGCCCCCCACCAAAAAAACCCCAAACCAAGTACCCTGGAATCTACAGAGTTCCCATTATCAGCTGGTGAAGTATGTTGCAAATGGTAATACCTGCCTTAAATTTCAACACATACACCATCTACTTCGAAGTACAAATAAATATTGCAGACTAACATTTGGAAGAATAAGGAAACAGACCTATTTCCTGACATAATAGTGTTGAAACCAGTGTTCCACAGAATGGAACTTCGTGCTGGGAAAGTATTATTTCTACAAATACAAAGCTGTTAACCGTCATCAGGCATGATGGGCTTGTTAAATGGGGATCTGAAAAACCACAGTTAGGACATTGAGTGTGGGGGTATATAGGTTCTGTAAGTACACGTTTTGCTGAGTCCATGGAATGGCAGAACACTAGATATTTTGCTTCCTTCCAGTTTTAGTTATATCTTTGTTTTCTGCACACATTGGCTGCATTAAGCATAAATGGAGCCATATTATAGAATACAGCATAAAAGGAGATATTTTGAATAAGGAACAAAGGAAGAAATAGCTACTTCCTTCAAAATGTCACACAACTGACCTGAACTTTCCATAGGGATAAATATTCTCTAAGAATTATTTTAATTAATTGAGTAAAAATTTCATTAGGAGGCCATAAATCTGGTTTGATAGAAGAAAACCCCAACTTCTATTTTATTCTTTGTTAGTCTGCTTTCAACAAGATTCACCAAAGAGCAGAGGCTTTTATTTTATAAAAGGGATTAATTGTGTTTCATTTGTTTCACTGTACATTTTCAATTTGGATTTCAAATATTCTCCAGCTCTGAAAAGTAGAGTGAGCTTTCACCAGCCAAGTGACTGCATGTTGGAGGACGATACACAGTTTTTACTTGAAGTAACAGTTGGCATAAGAATAACAGGTGAAATTTTAATGGACATAAATAGATCATATACCAGCTCCTCTAACAGGAATAAGTATTAAAATTTTCAGGATTTATATTTGTGACTGAACAAAAGCTGTGGATACTTAGAAGCCTGTATAACACTACCTGGATTGATCATGGAGCCAACCTTTTCACTGGGAGCTTTTGCAGGTATCAGGCCTAAATTACTCCTGATTTGTTATGCCTAATATTTCTTTTCAGCTGGTTCTGGTACTTCAGGGATGTTTTTGACAGGAAGTGTGATGCTCAGTAAATGTGACAGAGTTGAGAACATTTCAATATGTCCCTTTAGACTTTAGGCCAGACACTTGGTGATCACGGAAGGCCATGAAATTTCCTTTCCCTTGCCAGGGGCAGTCTTTGTCCAGGAGAGGGTGCTGCCTCTGTGACAAAGTGCCATCATCTACCATCTCCTTGTACACTGTGGACTGCTGCAACGACTATGTTTTTTCTTGATATTTGTGCTTGTTTAAAGAAAACATGTTGTGAAATGGCTGTAAACTATAGTAGGGCTTTTAAAAAATAATCTCTAAATCAGAAGGTGGTTTACTGTATTTTTTTCTGTATGCTGACTGTGCAGTGTCCAGGTAAAGCTGGTCTTACTGCTGCTTAGAGCACATACATCACTCTTGTTCACAAGCACAGAATCACAGAATCTTCTAGGTTGGAAGGGACCTTAAAGATCATCTTGTCCAGCCGTCAACCTAACTGACAAAAATAGACACCCACACAACAAACAAGGAGCATCATCACTAAACCATACCTCCCAGTACTACATCAACCCGTCTTTTGAACACCTCCAGGGATGGTGCCTCAACCACCTCCCTGGGTGAAACCTTTGTGAGCTCCTGTGCTAGGGATGCTTCACATCACTCTTCTTCTGAACCCAGGAGACACAGATCAGGAGGAGCCTCCTAGCTGAAACCGTAACAGTAACAGGTCTGTGGACAGGATAGTATCCTGCTCACAGACGTGATCTGAACAAGTGCATGAGCATTTGAAGTTTAGTTTGAGCTTTAGCATGAAGTTAAAAAGCCCAGGTTTAAATTGAAGCTGATGGCGAAGTCTGGTGAATTGTACCAAACTGTTATTGCTGTTTTGTGATGTGTAAAAATAGACACAAAGATCAGAGATAATTTCCTAGTCCCCTGTGACAGACATGAGAGTCTGATTCCCTGTAGATGAAAGATTAGTGCACTAAGAGAGTCATTTAGGTTCAAATAATCACAGTATTCCGTGTGGCCCCTTTGTGTTGCTTTCGTATTAGAGGAACTTCTTCCTTAAAAGCTTTCTGTGCAATGCTGGGAGAGAACAAAGTCAAGTAATTCTCCTGTATGCCTTTCTTGTCAAAAAGGGTGAGTGGAGAAGTGACCTTTAACAGTGCAGCATTGAAGAACTGTATTTTGTCTAAACTTTTTTTGTGCTGTTAATAAAGCAGCCCTGTCCCGTAGAAGATACAATAAAGCAGATGGCTATGAAGAGCAGTGCAACACAGCAGAAAATTCCATCAAAATAGAAATACATTGAGTTTTTTAGTATGAAAAGTAGGTTGTTCCTCATCAGACAATTAGTTAATAGGCATATTACCATGAGCTTGTGCGTTTGACCTATGTGGGAGTTTATTAAGAGAGTAGAGAACCTCAGGTTTGTGGAAAGATTTGTAATGTATGTTTTGGTGGAAATCATGCAAAACTGACATCAGGAAAAGCTTGTCTGTTCGCATTTTGGTCAGGGGTGTTTTTTCATATTTAACATGAGACCAATCTTGTCAGATCCAAAGTCCATCATGGCTCTGATACTGGCTGATCATGGAGGTAAGGAGTAACAGTGGAACAAGTTGTAACTCATAGAGATATCTCTGAAATTTACTTTCCTAAATCTCCAGAAATTTAAGGATTCCCTCCTTTGGGGTTTTGTTGATTTGTTTTTCTTGGAATAAACTTACAAACCTCAATGAACCTAATTGTTAAATTGCTTAAAGTAGTGCTCAAGCTGTAAATGCAATTATGTTTTGATATCTCATACGTCTGGTTTAATATATGCAGAAGTGATGAAAAAACTATAAGACAATGTAATAATTGTATTATATATAAAAGTGGCTTGAGCAATAACACTGCATCAGTGGCAATGTGACACTAAAACCTAACAGTTTGGTTTGTATTACTGAAACTTAAACTTTATTTTTTTTAGAATTGAGATCAATATCGTAACTATTTAAAAAGTCGCTTAATTTTTTCACAGAGCAGTGATTAGTTTGTTAGTAATACTGTCACTTAAGTTTCAACTTTTATGCATTAGCAGACCTATTTTCAGTTGTGTATAAAAAATAAACCACATTATTTCTTCTGAAAATGTATTATGAACCTTGTGTTTGAACTTGAGTAAGAAAAAATAATTTCAAAAATCAGGCTGATCAGTGTGACACTGTAAATCTGAAATACCCCCAGAGACAACAACAGGTCATAGTAAAATCTTGATCTTCATTATTCTCATCTTTTTGCATACTCCCTGTGGTGGACTGACCCAGGCTGAATTCTAGGTTCTTTTCCATGAAAGCTGATCTATCACTCTCCTCCTCAAGTGGACAGGGGAGAGAAAATATAGTGAAAGGCTCATGGGTCGAGATAAGGACAGGGAGATCACTCAGTAATTACTGTCATTGGCAAAAGAGATTCAACTTGGGGAAAACAGTTTATTACCAATCAAATCAGAGCAGGATAATGAGAAATAAAACCAAACATTAAAAACACCTTCCCCCCACCCCTCTCTTCTTCCCAGGCTTAACTTCACTCCCAATTTCTCTACCTCTTCCTGGCACCGAACAGTGCAGGGGCTGGGGAATGGGATTTGTGGTCAGTTCATCACACATTGTCTCTGACACTCCTTCCTCCTCAGGGAGGGGAGTCCTCACACACTTCTCCTGCTGCAGCATGAGTTCCCTCGCACAGAAGATAGTTCTCCATGAACTTCTCCAACTGACTCCTTCCCACAGGCTGCAGTTCTTCATGTACTGCTCCAGCCTGGGTTCCTTCCACAGGCAGTCCTTCAGGAACAGAGTACTTCAGTGTGGATTTCTCTCTCGAGGGGTCCACAGGTCCTGCATGGAGCCTGCTCCAGTGTGGGCTTCCCATGAGGTCAGAGCCTTCTTCAAGCATCCACCTGCTCTGGTGTGGGGTCCTCCATAGGCTGCAGGTGGATATCTGCTCCACTGTTAACCTCCATGGCCTGCAGGGGGGCATTATTCTCATCTTTTTGCATACTCCCTGTGGTGGACTGACCCAGGCTGAATTCTAGGTTCTTTTCCATGAAAGCTGATCTATCACTCTCCTCCTCAAGTGGACAGGGGAGAGAAAATATAGTGAAAGGCTCATGGGTCGAGATAAGGACAGGGAGATCACTCAGTAATTACTGTCATTGGCAAAAGAGATTCAACTTGGGGAAAACAGTTTATTACCAATCAAATCAGAGCAGGATAATGAGAAATAAAACCAAACATTAAAAACACCTTCCCCCCACCCCTCTCTTCTTCCCAGGCTTAACTTCACTCCCAATTTCTCTACCTCTTCCTGGCACCGAACAGTGCAGGGGCTGGGGAATGGGATTTGTGGTCAGTTCATCACACATTGTCTCTGACACTCCTTCCTCCTCAGGGAGGGGAGTCCTCACACACTTCTCCTGCTGCAGCATGAGTTCCCTCGCACAGAAGATAGTTCTCCATGAACTTCTCCAACTGACTCCTTCCCACAGGCTGCAGTTCTTCATGTACTGCTCCAGCCTGGGTTCCTTCCACAGGCAGTCCTTCAGGAACAGAGTACTTCAGTGTGGATTTCTCTCTCGAGGGGTCCACAGGTCCTGCATGGAGCCTGCTCCAGTGTGGGCTTCCCATGAGGTCAGAGCCTTCTTCAAGCATCCACCTGCTCTGGTGTGGGGTCCTCCATAGGCTGCAGGTGGATATCTGCTCCACTGTTAACCTCCATGGCCTGCAGGGGGGCAGCCTGCTTCACCATGGTCTTCACCACAGGCTGCAGGGGAATCTCTGCTCCGGCACCTGGAGCACCCTCCTCCCCCTTGGTGTCTGCAACATCGCTGCTCTTACATATTCTCACTCTTCCCTCTGGCTGCTGTTGTGCAGCAACTTTTTTCCCCTTCTTAAAAATGTTATCTCAGAGGCACTGCCACCATCACTGATGGGCTTGGCCTTGGCCAGCAGCAGGTCTGTCTTGGAGCCAGCAGGCATTGGCTCTGTCGGGCATGGAGGAAGCTTCTAACAGCTTCTCACAGAAGCCACCCCCATAGTACCACCTGGTACTAAAACCTTGCCGCGCAAGCCCAGTACACTCACAAAATTAACTTTGACCAATTTGAATGTTTCTGTTTAGCCTTGCTGTATTACTTGTAAACTAGCTGAGGGGTGAATAAAAAATTTATGAATAATTAGGTAGGTAACAATTTTTTAAAGAGGATTACTGTTGCTTTTTGTGCCAGAATCAGTAACAATTTACTCCACAGTAAAGACTTAATCTCAGGCTTTTTTAAAATTTTTCTACATTATTTGCTACGTGAAAATGGAATAATAGGTAAGAAACGTAAACAAACATGCAATCTTGAGTCAAAGCAATGACCGATAGCAAACTAGAGTTAGGATCTCTGCACCTTTCAGGGGAACAGTAGCTGACTTTCCTTTTGATTAGGTCTGTTATGAAGGATTTCTGTTGATGCTGATCTGAGGCTTGTTGGTGTCAGATATGTAAGGGATAAAATCCTAAGTAAAAAGAGCCTGAAGATGCATGGCATAATGTTTTCCTGGTGTGGTTTCTGTGCTATACTGTTCTTCACAGCTTCCATGTTCGACTTGCAGTGGAAGATTCAGGTACAGGCTTTCAGATGTGAGTGAAGAATAAGCCCCATTAGCTAAAAAATAAAAAGAAACATTGAAAAATATAGATAGAAAATAACAACACTGAGCTTTAGTTTGACAAGTACAAAGATGATGCATTTCAGCATACAAAGGCTGGCTGTTTCAAGGCTTACAGGTGCTCGGTGGATGGAGAAAATCCATCACAACTGGTAGATTATCAAAAATATATTAAAAAAGGTACATATAAACAAAATAACTGAATACGTTATTAAAAACTGTGAAGGTTTTTTCCTCAAATGTTAACACACAGTAAAATTTCACTGCAAACATTTGTAAGGTCTGGTTCTTGACCACTTCAGTGTGATTGTAAAAATAGTAGAAGGCATCATTTTTTGAACTGTAGGTTGTCTCCTTTTGGTGGGAAAACAAAATCAGTATGATTCAAAGTCTGAAATGTAGAGTAACATACAGTTGAACATGAAGGGTGAAAATCATCTCCATTTTATTATGGCTATTAATCCATTTGCTCAGAAAATATTATAACTTTAAAAGTTTAAGATAACATAATTGATATTACTTTATCTCAGGTAGACCACATGAAACTTGATTAAGTGCAATTAAGAATAATAGTAATTGTTAGAAGGTTAATTTCTAGCAAAGGACTAAGACATTTTTCTTGCAATGGTATTTATTTGCAATTAAGCTTGCAATATATTTATGTGGGAAGAGATACTGAGGGGAGCTGAGAATAAGACGGTGCTGTTTGAATGTCAAGCTAGAAAAGTGGAAGAACGAGGTATCCTTATGATGATGTTATTTAGCTCTAGAAAAATCCTTAAAAGATGAATGTGTTGTGTGATCGATTTCTTCAGACTTTTAATCAGGGGGAAAAAACCCCATGTAAAATAGGGAACAGTTGTGTTTTGTCAGGAATACAAGTGGATTAGCAAATAGGTCTTTTCCATCTGTACGGTCTGTCATTCATTTCTGCCTGTTGCTGATAAGGAGAGCTTGGCCAAATGGCGGTGCCAGTTACACGAGTCTAAGTCCATGGCTTGAGGGTAAATGAGAACAGAACCTGGATGCTCTCCCCATCTCTTTCTCTCTCACTCACTGTCAGCTTCTCTGACTTGTTTTTATTTATTTACTTTTACCTCATTTATTTACTTTTAACTTTCCTTTTTTTAATTATTTCTCATAATTCCCTTTGCCTTTATTTTGCTTTGGTTTGCAAGATAACATATACATTCTTTGCCTCGTTAGCAGCCTCTACATCACACAGATCTATTGTTGTTTTGCTCTCCTGACCACTGAATTCTGAAAGTTAAACAAATACACAGGGAAGGCAGAATAATGTCTTAATCTGTCAAAATCCTCTCTCCTGTTGTCTTTTGTGATCATCTCTGTGTAGATGTGCCTTCATTGTTCATAGTAATTTTTGACAGTTGTTCATGACTGACAGTAATAGCGAGGACAATGTGCTGGGACTTTATCATGGTAGTAAGTGGAAATCTGTCATGCTGTCTTCATAGCTTTGACCTGCAGCAAGTAAGAGGGTCTGGGAAATAAAGATTGGTCTCCTTCCCTGAGGATCTTGTGTGTATTTTTTTTTTTTCACTCTTCTTTTTACTTATTTTTTCATAGGATTCCTCAGTTGCTCTTTTCAGCTTTTCCTTTGTTTTCTTAAATTCCTTGTTCTTCCTTGTTTTCCTTTGCGTACAGTGCTCTTGGAAAATTTTCCTGTTCTTACCAACCTCATTTACACCTTTTTTTCTCATTCTTGGATTTCCTTAGGCTATAAGGAAATATATATATAGCCACATCAGAGAAAGGTGTTTTGGGAGGTCACATACTGTTCTTTCATGACCCCTGTGTAGGAAAGCAGTGAAAACTTTTGTTTTCTCCTTCTTTCTTCTATTTCTGCAAGCCTGTTTCTGAGTCATCCCTGACAGGCACGTGGGCATACTGCAGGGACCAGGACATGGGCAGGTGCTTCTGCCCAAGAACCTGATGGATACCCGGGGATCTGAGGTCAGTTCCCAGACTAGCCAAGTGCCAAAGGAGAGCGGGTACCTCTGCCCCTGGTGGAGTCAAGATCTCAACTCTAGTGCCCTTTGAATCAAGTGAATAAGTGTTCCAGTAGAACTCAGGAACTTCATTTAATAGTTTAACCATTCTTTTAGCTTTTTGTAAATAGGGAAAGGAATGAAAATAAGACCTTCAGTGCAAGTGACTTGCACACTAATGAGATCTGCAAGGCAACAAGACATAGTACAATAGTTCCTCAGTTCTTTATAAAATGCCCAAAGGTTCTACCCAAGCAATAAATTAAATTTACCTGTTAAATCACAGTCTTTTTAAAAATTAAATGCAAAGGACATTTTTAGTAGCTTTTTTATTATCACAGAGGTACTTTTATAGTGCTCTGTGAATTTTTTTTTTTCTTCAATGTCACTGAAACTTCATTTGATTCAATCCAGATTTGGTAAAAATTAATTCTTTTTCAGGCTGATACACTGTATACTGAGATCTAGCCTAAATATATTTCAATAGAATTTGTTTATTAGCACAGTTACATCCATTTCGCCTAATTTTGGCTACCTAAAAATTAATCATCTGCATTGCCACTATAGTGAAAGAACAAGGAATGGCAGGTTTGAAGGGTGATCTGTATCACCTATATCTTAAATACCAAGGGAGAGATAAATCCTCCTCAAAAGGCACCTTTCCTTCTTGTCTGAATATAGAGGGGGCCTATGCAACTATTTTAACCTACAGTCATACTTTTGAGCTGGCTGATGTACCTCTAAATGCTCATGCTTGGCATATTTGATGCTGGAGGGAAGGGATGCCATCTAGAGGGACCTGGACAGGCTTGAGGGGTGGGCTCATGCAAATCACATGAAGTTCAACCAAGCTAAGTGCAGGGTCCTGCACCTGGGATGTGGCAATCCCAGGCACAAATACAGGTTGGGAGGAGAATGGCTAGAGAGCAGCCCTGAGAAGAAGGACTTGAGTGTGCTCATGGATGAGAAGCTCAACATGAGCCGGCAGTGTGCACTGTCAGCCCAGAAAGCCAACCGCATCCTGGGCTGCATCAAAAGAAGCATGACCAGCAGATCACAGGAGGTGATTCAGCCCCTCTACTCTGCCCTCATGAGACCCCACCTGGAGTACTGTGTTCAGCCCTGGAGTCCTCTACACAGGAAGGACATGGACCTGTTGGAACGGGTCCAGTGGAGGGCCACAAAGATGATCAGAGGGATGGAGCACCTCTCCTATGAGGACAGGCTGAGAGAGCTGGGGGTGTTCAGCCTGGAGAAGTGAAGGCTCTGGGGAGACCTTATAATAGCCTTCCAATATCTGAAGGGAGCCTACAGGAGAGCTGGAGAGGGACTCTTTGTCAGGAAGTGTAGTGACAGGACAAGGGGTAACGGTTTTAAACTGGAAGAGGGGAGATTTAGATTAGATACTAGAAAGAAATGCTTTACTGTGAGGGTGGTGAGGCACTGGCACAGGTTGCCCAGAGAAGTTGTGGATGCCCCATCCCTGGAGGTGCTCAAGGCCAGGCTGGATGGGGCTTTAAGAAACCTGGTCTAGTGGGAGGTGTCCCTGCCCATGGCAGGGGGGTTGGAACTCAATCATCTCTAAGGTCCCTTCCAACTCTAACCATTCTGTGATTCTGTAAGGCGTGAATAGAAGGGCAAGATCTGTGATAGGCAGGGGAACAGTAGAAAGACTCACCCAAAAGGGCTGAGTTGTACCAAAGCCCTGGATCAGACTCAGTAACTTCACATGTGCTGACTTTTCCTGGTGTGTTAGGCTATCCCTCTTGCACCATTTTAAGTGTCTGCTAAGAACAATCTGTTCCTAGATGTTACAAATCACAGGTGACTGATTTTCTTATTTTCCAAAGCTTTTTCCACGCTTTTATCTTGTTTGGCTGCTATAATGTGTGTGTGGAAAAAAATAATATTTTTATTATTAATGCAGAGAGTGTAAGTATTTTTTTGTAAGAGGCAGTTAGTCTCCATTACACATAATTGACCAATTACTGTGTCAACGCACAAAGTAAAAACATGACCCATTTTGATATTTCTTATTGGTATTACACACATTTATTACATGTACTAAATGAATTACTTATTTTCCATCAAGGCAGGAGACTAGAGAAGATGAAATGGCCTCTCTTAGTTTAGCAAATCTTGTGTATGTGTTTATTTATAGATATGAGATACAGACACTTTAGTATATTTATCTTATTTATTTTTAGCAAATTTAAAATTTTGATTTCTTAGGGCTGGATTTATTAACGTCAGACCACTGGGGTTTTGACACTTGTTTTACATTATCCAGGAACATAAATAGGACAGGAGTTTAATGTGAAGCACTTGTTTTTTTTCATATTTCCATGAAAAATTTAAGGGAAATGTCATCTTGACACATTTTGCTGGCTGAAATTCCACCTTACCTGAGAACCCTAGTGTTCCAGATGATAATTTTGTCTTAATGGACATTTTCAAACTACAAGACCACCTTAGGGCATTGCTTCTCTGTAATTAGCAAGATTTTTCATGTCTTATTTTAAAAATTGGTAGATTAATAGAAACATAAATTCAGTGCATAAGCAAGTCTTTAACTTTTTGATTGAAATTGCAAATATGAGTTCTGACATCTTATTATTTGAGATAGTGTATCTTAATAACTAGACTTGTGTTAACATTTCCAATACTTTGGGTGATCTTATTAGGATAAAATATAAGCAAACAAATATAAATAAAATCTTGATCTCATAAGTTATAAGATACCATATTTTACAGACAGAATAAAATCTGTAAAAACAAAATATAATTATTTTGCATAACACTGGATTGTAGAGGAGTTTTCTTGTGTTTATAAATGAGAAGAAACTCCAGAAGTAGTATCCAAGATCCATCATCCTATGTGACAATTCAGGTCCAGTTGTTTCTTATTTTTCTATAGATCCAAAGATATGAGTTCAAGTTTTGCTCATGAAAATGACATATCTGGTCAGCTGCTGTGACATGTGTCTTGTTTTAAGTTTGGGCAGATTTATTTCTCTCTGCTATGTTCGTTGGCTTCAGACAACTTCATTGCATAACGTTTTGCTTGGACCATGCCTTGGATTAGAGTTAGTGCTCAGTCTAGGGTGTACAAGAAATATGAATAAAGTTTTTGTAAATCCTGAATGCTAGTGGAGAGAGGAATTTTCAACAACTTCTTTTTTTCTTTTTAAAGTGCTGTTCATAAATTTTCTTATTTGAAGATGAATTATGGCTTTTCCTGTTCTCCTGTGTGAGGCCTAAGGAACTGGTGACATTTTTTGCATATGGCAAGATAGACAAAGAAGTGTGCTGACTATATTTGCTCAACACGAACTTTTTATTAAAAAAAAAGTTGGCGATGTAAAATGCTTTAGAAAGCTGTAAGAGATATGTACAATGGGACCCATTGTATCTGGGCTACAATTAGACACAAGTGAAGAATTTCATTCTTCTTTCACCCTGTTAACTCCAAAAACTGTAGAGAAAAACAGGGTTAGTCCTCAGAGTCCTGCAGGGTCGACTCTGGCATCTGAGAGCATAGAGAGCATCCATGGCTGTCAGATTCCTTTTTCACACGTCAGTGTAGCAGTATTCAGATTGTGGTCTCCAGCAGCATCACCAGTACTCTAGGGGTTTCTGAAGAGATCATCCCAGAAATGCACTTTATGCCATTATGGTGAGCAGACCATAAACAGCAGGTTTCGTGATGCCCTGAATGTAGTGAAGGAGCACAATGCAGTGCTTTCCACCTTCTTCCCAAGCCTCTTATCAGCTTTGCCTCTACCCAGCACAGTAACTGGAAAAGGTCACCTGGGTTAAACATGGGCCTTGGAAGCTTTCTGAAAGAGTTTGTTGTCTCTGTCCTTGGTTTTATGTCTTATTTTCTTATAAACATCGTTGATGATGAGTGGCTATGGCACTCGGGAAACTGCCCCTAATAGG
Source organism: Calidris pugnax (assembly GCF_001431845.1). Lineage (NCBI taxonomy): Eukaryota > Metazoa > Chordata > Aves > Charadriiformes > Scolopacidae > Calidris > Calidris pugnax. The sequence goes on along the minus strand of NW_015090989.1, from coordinate 1,101,821 downwards.
AGCACATGCATTTCAGAGGTGTTTTTCATACATTAAACACAACACAGTATGCCTAGCTCAGTATGTCCCTATTGTGCTTCTATGAGAACCTATTATTTTTCTTGAATTGAGGTTTATATGTAGTAAAAATTCCATTTCCCAATAAACAAGTTCGTGTAACCAGATCTCTTTCTACTGACGTTAACTGGGATGCTTTCTGACAGCAAGTAATGCAAAGAGAGTCAGTAGAACAAGGATGGAGCCAGAACTTTCCTTGCCCTCAGAGGTGACATGCTGAAGTCAGGCTTGATATAAATTGGCATAGCAATGTAGGGGATTGACATGGCCTCTGTGCCTGTTCACTGTCATCAGCCTGGTACTTCATATAAGGACTGAATTTCACCTGGTCAAGATGTTGTCTTCCATTCAGATGATGCTAGGGAGTATTTACTCATTACATTTACATGAAGTGGAGTTCACAGCTGTCTTTTTGAATCTGACTCAGGTTGCATGCAACTAGTATTTCTTGAATCAGAGAAAGGATGGCAGCACTGAACCTGTAAAATACCAACACAGAACTAGCAAAAAAGACCCCTTGAAGACAGTGACCAATTTCAAGAAGTCAGTAGGGAGGTAGTCACTCAGTTAAATGGGGCCAAATTTCCATTCATTTTAAAGTAAAATAAATCAACAAAACAAGAGAGTTGTTTGGTTGCCCCATTTCTACATAAATTCTGTTCTCCAAATCGTGGTAACTGCTATCAAAAGACTCCAAGTCCTTACAACTTTTGCCTCCCTCCTACACTGCCCTGTGTGCTCAAGGCACTTGCTATTTGGAAGGCATCAGCCTCTGGGAAATGAAGCACAAAATATGCCAACCTGTTGGACTGGGACCAATTTTTTATTTTTATTTTCTCAAAATATCCCACATCAGATCTGGTTTGGTCTGAAGCTAAATGAAGTGTGTGTGAAGTTGTAGCCATGAAAAAAAAATACAAGTTCAAATTCCTTATTTTATTAATTCAATAGCAGCACAAAATTTTAACCGTGTTTACAAAATAAATCATTTATTTCCCTATCTCCAAATGGGAAAAGAAGACTTTTTTTTTTCCTTTAAAAAAGGCTTCCTAAAGTAAGCATTAGTTATAGGCAGTTTAGTGGTTTTGATTTCACTTTTCCCATTAACAAAAAGTAGGCAGAAATAGAGAACTTTATTAAGAAAGTATTTTAGAAATACTTAGTAAATAATTTGAATATAATTTTAAAATAAAGCCATAACTGTCTATAATTTATAAATGTGGTGCTAAACTCATGCTTTATTGAGACATTGGGAAGTGTCATTTTTTCATTGCTAGACAATGTATATTGCATAAATTTTAGCAATTAAAAGAGTATGGTTATGTCAGTTGACAAAAAAATTACATTTATGACATAAATTGACATATGACATATATGATGACATAAATATTTTTTTAATTCATGATACTATTTTGGTACTGCATCTCTTTTTGGATTATTCTGGCTTTTAATATGCAGTTTATGTAGCAGGAGGTCATAAGAAGGACAAAGAAACCTTTAAGCATTGTGTTGATCTGTGCTAGCATTGCCTTCTGTTCCTTGCAGTAATAATGGCAAACAGATATTCTTTTTATTCTAAATAAAATAAATCATGGCAGTTAATAAATTTTTCACACACAGACAGTTGGGTCAAATGAGAACTCCCTCTTGAGAGAGAATTAGAGGAGAAGAATTGAACTTTCATACAGTGTTGTGGTTTTTTTTAAAAGAAGAGTGGAAAGAAAAACAGTCCCTTTTTGTTAGGACTATTTGGGTGATGATTGGCTAAGACTTTTCTTTTTGGTTTTACAGTTTTATATCATTATTTAATCTGTGATAATTGTTGTGAAAATGTTACTTCCTATACGTAAGTGCTGAAACTGGAATAGAAATTTAAATAAATGGGAGGTGAACTTTTGTAATGATCTCTTCTGATGATAGCTTTTATAATGGTCACTGAGTCTGTCTCTGATAACTGTGCTTTATGTGAGAAACAGGCTAAAAAGTCTAATATAAGTTAACCTCAGACTAAGCCTTGTCCTTGTTCACGGTACAAGATTTTGAATATGAAACCCTTTGGATTAAAATGTCTGTGCAGGATTCAGTGTGCCATCACGTGGTGTTGGTTACAATTTTGTATGCAGGTGCTGTGGTCGATAAGGTTGATGAACAATAACTGCATATGCAAGTATTCAGGGAAGCACAAAATTTCTAGGCAATTTACACTCTCATGTGCTCTGTTCGGCTCTCAAATTACAGCTAATGAGCAACAATGGGTGCATTTGTGGGTATGAATAAAGGGATCAGAGAGGAATTTACATCGCCCATCTTCAGACATTATTTGAATGCCTAAATTGGGATTCGGGGCTCCCTATGCAGTTAGTGGAGGGAAGACTTCTCCACCCCGTGCCTAAAAGATGCACTGGGTTTGCGAGATGGCGCGATACAGTAGGCTGTGGTCCTCTGGCTCCCTGGCCATGCAGACAGGGGGTCCAGCTGCCTTGTGTGCACGGTGGTTCCCACAAGGCCAGGCATCCTGGCTCCTTCCTCTTGGGAAGATGGATGAATTGCAGTGAAGAGGGAGGTGCTAACACTCTTGGGACTTAATCTCAGACAGAATTCAGATCTGCTCAGGATACTCAAAGGAACTTCAGGCTTGGGAAGTATTTCTTAGTCCCCATAGTTGAGGTATAGTTTGAATTATCCTCTTTACACCCTATTTAATATGAAGGTGGCTGGACAACATGATTGTTCTCAGTAAAGTCATATGTGGCAATCATAAACTAAAATGAAATATAAATATATCTTCATGTAGCATAGTGTGCTGTAAAACTTTTTCAGTATGATTTGGAATAATTAATTGTCCAAGCAGACTGTGTCACAAAGGCCTGATATCATACAGATAGGCAATACAACTGGTACTTTATGTCTGTTAATGTCAGTAGGGTTGGGTAACTAGGAGATTATACTTAGAGATATTTAAAACAAAGTGTAAATTCAGATGAAGGATTGATCATTATTTAGTTATGAACACCAGCTGCAGTATGATTTCATTATACAGCAGATTGCCCTGCAATCAAATTCTGCCCCTCTTCTTCCCTCAGGCAGAAGTTTTTGTAAAATCATGTGAAAAGTGTAAGGTAAGAAATGACTTGTAGAAGAGGTTGTGAGGAAGTGAATACTGTCTTAAATGTTCATTTATTTCCATTATATTTTAGAGTGTTATTTTTTTTCAGTTTCCTGTGAAGTTTTTAATCACTGGAAAGACCATTTCCAAATATTAGAAATGTGGATTTATGGAGTGATTTAGGTTGGAAAAAGTTGCTTAGAGCAATCTGGTCTAACACCTGTTCCCAGAATAGTTGCTGAGATGGGGCTACTGGGCCTTGCACAACTTCTGTGTATCTTCAGGGATGGAGATCCCACAACCTCATTGGGCAGCCTGTGCCAGTGTTTGACTAACCTCATGGCGAAAACTGGGTTCTTTTTATACTATCTAACAGGAATCCCCTGTGTTCCAGCTTGTGCCCACTCTCTAGGATTTTTGTGATAGACAGGTCCTTGAGCAAAGTATGACTCCTTTCTCCTTCCACCAAGTAAAACCTGTTGGTCTAAGCCGTTGAGGGTATTTTTCAAACAGAACAGCTGCTGTGATTGAAGGCAAAGGGGTCAGCCAGAAAAATCAAATTTACAATGTGGAAACCAATGCATTTTCAGCAAGGGATCTCATAACAGACTTTAGGCCCGCAGTCTTCACACTTTCATCTTTCAAGAAAATTTATAACTGTAAATTTTGAATTAATGACTTTATTTTAAATCACAGACACACAAGATTAACTTCTGCAACCCAATGGCAACATGTCTGTAGACTTACAGAGGAGCTAAGACAATGTGACTCTGGTCATCCTTCCACAATTTGCCGTTCCTTAGGGAAAGGTCTGCCCAGGAGGGTCAGACACCAGCCAACCCACAGCTGGATTGAGAGGGTCTCTCCACAGCAGAGCTGGACCCTCAGGAGGGAGACCCTGAGGTTGTATTACCCATGCTGGTATGGTGCAACCATTATGGAAAATGGAAATGTGGTCTTGGCTTATGCTTAAGTTCCCATACTGTCCTCTAGTTGATGTGGATAGCAATAGGAATTAAGACATGTCAACATATGCTAGCAGCCCAGGTGCAGGCTCTCCAGGAGCACAGCAGATGCAAAAATATATCGTGGTTTTAATTATATTGTGGTCCTCTCCATTGGCTTTGTGCAGAGATGCTGTTCATTTCTTCTGAGATCTAAAGAAGGAAGGAAACCAATAGAGGAGCAAAAGGGAAACAGGACTTAACTACACAATGCTGTCTGATCAGACTTTCATGGCAAAAGGAATGATGAAAATAACTGCCTTTTAATAATTCTGAGCATTCATTACCAATTATAAAAATTTCTTTACTTGTAAATCTGAAAATACTGCAGTGATTTCAGAGGGGATTTTATAAATATCTGTTCTTCCCAGTTTAAATTGGTAAGAAAATGTCAAAAGGTCAGTTGACTTAATAGTGTTAATTAAAGTAATGAACTAAAAAAAGTAATCTAATAGTAGCAAAGTTGCTTTTTTAATTTTTATATATGTGTCTCTATATGTTAGCTATGGGGCTGTGTATATCTGTAGTAAATCTAAAGATATTGTTCATATAAGCTTATGTTGAGTGAACAATGTACTTGAATTAGCACTTTTTTCCTTATCTTTCTTGTATGCCTCTTTACAGAAGAGTTGGCTTGCCACATTGTGTGTCTTCAAGTTGCCAGAGGCCTCGAGTTTTGAGGGGAATCTATAGCATGTTCATTTATTTAAACTGGCTAACTGCAAAATGTCTCCTATGCAGTGGATGAAATTATGTGGAACAGTTTTAGACATTGTACAAGTATGTGCATGTACCAAAAAAAAAAAAAAAATCAAAAAAGTGCCTTTTTTGGAAATTCATAGTAATAATTGCATATTCTCTCCTATTTCCAGACCTAATTTGCAGACAGGATCTGCTGAATTGGTGGTTTTGTTCATTTTAAGGGTTTGACATATGTTGTACTTATGCTAGAATGTATCCAAGTGTAAAAACGTCTCTGAGGAGATCAAAACAAGCCCCATTACCTGCGAAGCATGGCTTTCATACTGGGGTACATGTTCAGGAGCTGGCAAAGCCTGGAGGTGTTCTAGAGAGGCAAGTGGGAGGGGGACCATTCAGAGTGAAGAGGACCCCCTGACCTACTGAACACTGGGTAGGTTCAATATTTTACGTGTTCAACCTGCCTGTCTCACTGTTCTCTCTGGACTGAAAAGGCAGGGTACAACCTGCAAGGCACATAGTAAAGGTTACCTATTTTGAGCTTTACCTCCAGCTGCCAGTTGTGTCACACCGCAACATATTTTTGCATGTTGGTATTTCTCATTAAAAGAGATCTTGAGATTTACGTAAGCTTCAGTTGCGTCATTTTACAATAGGAAAACAAATGTATACGTAAGCGCTCACTGTGCGGAACAACAATCAGGCACTGTAACAAAGGCACTTATTTTCCTCATAAAAGAGTTACTACCACACTTGTGACAAATATGTCACTCTAAGTGCATGTCAGGCAACAGAAGGGGGAGTAAAGGTAGGGGGATATTGGAAAATGAAGGAGCAGGAGTTCAGGTTGTTTTTTATTTCTAACCAGGCAATCGCCTTAAGGTCAATTCGGAGACATGCTAAAGCCAAGGAGCGTTTATTTTCTGTGAATGTTAAAGGTTTTTTAATAGCCAGTCTCCTCCTCTGGGCTTTTCATCCTTTTGATGTTAAAACAGATACACGTCTTCTGGAAGCCAGTTCACAGTGTTTCTTGGTGGGATGATATGAGCGTATGCTTCTCTCCAGCAGATTTACAGTGTTCTCATGTCACTGCACTTGGCAGGAGCACACCTGGATACCTTGTTGGTCTCCAATCATCTGTCTTCTATGTGCTTCAGGGGCCATGAATTATTCACCTCCTTTCAGAATATTTCTCTGGATTTCCTGTGTGAGGCCCTAAATATTGTTGGTTTTAAAATTTGAAATGTAATTTTAGAGATTTTATCATGTTACTTCTACAAATATTTTCCTGTGGTGCAGCTTAACCCTTCACATGCATTAACTGTGTTTTTGTTTTCTCAGGAGCCTCTTCTTGCTTACCGTCATTTCCATTGAATTTATTTGAAGGATGTTAATTGGTAACAGTGGGATCATTTAGAATTTAGTCTTCCTAAAAACACCTGCTTATCATTTGTGTAACATCTGTGCTGTATGAGTGTAATGGGCTTTGATGACGATTAAGAATTTTTACTTTTTATTTGTGCTTTGCTATTTCTCCACTACTGTTATAAATTTCCCAGTAAGTCCGTTTTTAGTTTTCCTGTGTGATAAGATCTCCGTATTATTATGTCTCTCCGAAGGATAGCCCTTAATCCTCATGCCCCTTTGTTCCAAAGCTATATGTATTACTGTAAGTCAGCAGTAAGTACAATTCAGCTGGCCTAGTGTCCAGCAACTGAACTTGGTCTCAAATCCTCTGCTGCATGATTCACATGACACTAAGCTGTCATTTTAATCCCTGTTGTAATGAATCCCACACATACAGAGTGAATTTTGTATTGTAAAAGTGGTTTAAAATATTCTGGCAGAACAGTTTTCCACTGGGTTTCTTGAAGGAGGAAAACTTCACAGGATCTTTTCAGTCCTCAATGAAGGACTTGCTCGCCACAGTTAATGTTAGGAAGAAGTTTCCTGGTGTTCTTTGCTGGATATTGCATTTGACTGTAGACCTTCCGTCCACCCAAACAATGTAAAAAGGCTGAATTTCAGCTGACCACACAAATTCGGGGGGGTGGGGGAAGCTAAAACAAATGAACAATGTACTGAGAAACATTCTTATGAATCAAGAATGTAGTCATTGGTTGTCTCTGCTGCAGGGGTACATGCACACACACACAGAGTATTTTCACCCTGTTGATTGAATTGTGGGGACGTGATCGGAACGTGCACTTAATGAAGTGTGAGTAATGGAGGTAATTTTTAAAATTTAGCAGTGGAAATTTTGTCCAGTTTAGGCTGAGTTTCATACTATTTATTTCTATCTTTCACATTTCAGTCAATTTTATAAGCTTTCAGGTGCTGCTGCCTTCAGGACATAGTGACTCAATACTACAAATTAGCTGTTTAACAAGAGAACCTAATTTACAGTGTAGAGCAGCATTTAATGGAGAATTCCCAAATTAAATTTTATTATCATTCTGCACAGAGCCCTGATGAAGCGTTTCTACCTCTGGAAATAGCAGTAATTTGTGCACACACAGAGGATGCTGGAGAAGTCTTCCCTGCCTTTAGTGCACAAGGATTTGTAGAGGCTGCTTTTCTCCATCACACCAGATTGGTTAACACTCTTAAAAGGAATAATTGAGCAACAGGTTGAGAACAGAGGGAGGTGAGTTTTCTTTTCATCCTCCCTCTCTCCCCCATACATGACTAAAATGTGGGATTTATTGCCATGGAATGCTTTGGAAGCCAAATTATAGATGGTATTAAAAAAAACCAAACCTGTTAGAAGTCACATAAACACCACAAGGGTGGTTGGTACACAGGAAGGCCTTTTACTGTAGACCACTGGAAGCATTTGGATGGCAGGGGAAGGTTATCGAGGCATACCCTACTCTTAAATCCTTTTGATAATCTCTGCCGCTATCCTGAAAATGAGCATGAGGTGAGGTGGTCCTTATCTTACTGTAGATGTCTGTGATATACAGCTGTACCTCCAAGGTACTCACCTCAGGCTCCCATTTAGTCAGCGGAGAGAAATACACCCTTCACAGAGGTTTCAAAGAAATGATTCATTTGATGTTAGATGGCCACTCTAGGCTGAGATTATGAAGGCAACCCAGATGACTACTTCTGATGTAGAGTTACAAACTGTGGTTGGTCCTGAGCTAGCCATGCTTGTTCCTCTCCACCAACCAACAAAGAAACAAAGAACCTGATTAGCATTTGCTATCATGAATGAGGACAAAAATTCGAAGTTTAAAAGGAAGATAAAGTAAATATACCAGTCCCAGCATCTAAATTGTGCATGTTGTAAACTCATTTCTTGTAACTCCCACGTCTTGTTCTGGAAAAAGCAATATGCGAAAGACTCCCTCGGTCCACAACAGATGAAGCCACATCTGACTGTGTATGATTTTATGCTTATTTCTACTCTGTCAAAATTCTAAATGCAAAATCAAAAGACTCGAGCAAATACATGTTATTTGTGATAGTCCTTGGAGGATGTTGTGTTCATAAAGCAATAATGGTTTGCATTCAGACTCACAAAATGTATATAATCCAGGCTTTTTCGTATCTTTTATATGACATACGTAAACATTGCAGAGAGGCTACTGAACATAAACAGTTCTTCTAGTAGAACTGTTGGATACAGCACAATTCACTGCATCCAAAATAGGTTAAGAATCTTAAAAAATATTGTCTGTGAGGGAAAGAACTGTAACAAATAGAAATGATTCAGAGGATTCAGTTCCAGAAACATGTTAGGAATCCTAACATTCCAATTAGAATAGAACTGCAGATCAATCAATCAAGCAAGATATGATAGGATTTCCTGCCAGCAGTGTGCCCAGGTGGCCAAGAAGGCCAACAGCATCCTGGCCTGTATCAGGAACAGCATGGCCAGCAGGAGTAGGGAAGTCATCGTGCCTCTGTACTCGGCACTGGTGAGGCCTCACCTTGAGTACTGTGTTCAGTTCTGGGCCCCTCACTACAGGAAGGACATTGAGCTGCTGGAGCGTGTCCAGAGGAGAGCCACCAAGCTGGTGAAGGGTCTGGAGAACAAGTCATATGAGGAGAGGCTGAGGGAACTGGGCATGTTTAGTTTGGAGAAGAGGAGGCTGAGGGGGGACCTCATTGCCCTCTACAACTACCTGAAAGGAGGTTGTAGAGAGGTGGGTGTTGGCCTCTTCTCCCAAGGGAATAATGACAGGACCAGAGGAAATGGTCTGAAGTTGGGGCAGGGGAGGTTTAGATTAGATATCAGGAAGAATTACTTTACTGAGAGAGTGGTCAGGCACTGGAACAGCCTGCCCAGGGAGGTGGTGGAGTCACCATCCCTGGAGGTATTTAAGAAACATGTAGACATGGCTCTTCAGGGCATGCTCTAGTGCCCAAGATTGTTGGGTTTTGTCTCTCTGTGGGTGGGTGTGGTGTGTGTTGGTTTGGGTAGTTCAGGGTTTTTTTTGGGGGGGGGGGTGGGGTTTTTTTTTGGG